>NC_064809.1:23545456-23780456 GCF_023721935.1 Panthera uncia | reverse complement strand
TAGTGAGCTTTTAAGTCATCATTGGCGGAGGACGCTCCGTGACTCTCAGCACTTGGGAGTCCCAGGTGTATTAAAGGTACAATAATAGATGCTTACTTTTTGTGCTAGAGAGAAAGAAACTCAAAGAAGAGAGAAGTACTGTGTACAGGCCACCTCTCTCAAAAGCACGAGAATTTTGTTCTTGTCTTGATCATCTGAGCAGGCACCTTCCAAGCTGTTCTTTTCTTTTCTTTTTTCTTTTTTTTTTTTGCATTGTCTCTCCCTGCTTAGTGCATTGCCTCCTCCTCACGCGTCTGGTTTCATTCAGATCTTCACGGGGAAAAAAGAAATTGGGCATGGGAGAAGCACCTGAGGACTAGAGGCAGAGGCCAAGACCGGCTCACTCTGGGAGGGGGCTATGCCTGCCTTCAGCCTCCCATACCTAAATGGGTACCAGTGATCAGAGAGCATAAGCAGTTCTACAGTTGGGCACTGACCCCAGCCAGCAGACTCAGGGACAGCTATCCCGCTGACCTGAGCCTCAGCCGGTCTATCTCGAGTCTTCCATGAATCAGGCAATGTGCCCCTGACTCTGCCTTGGTAACCCCCACCCCTCTTTCTACATTCACGGGCTCTCTGCGTGTGAATGGGCCTGAGTATTGCAGAGCATGCCTCACGCATTCATTCTGGTCTGGCTGCCTGCACGACCAGTGCTGACAGACGCTCCCACACTCCACTGGCCTCTCTCCTCGTCCCAGAATAGAAGTTGTGCCAAGACGTCTAGGGGCAGAGCCAGTGGGAAGCTCTTTCTGGGCAGCATCTGGCTACCTGGCAGGGCATGGGGGGCACTTGGCCTCGGATGAACTCAGGCTCTCTCAGCTGCCTGAGTGTCAGAGCTAACCATTGCTGTTGACCTGCCATGGTGTAATGGGAGAACTGGGAACGTTGAGCTTCCTTTGCACATGGTCAGCAAAGCCTGGGGCTTATTTTGCATTCTATAATTTTTTTTCCTTTCTCTTCAGACCTGCATATGTTTTATGCTAATCAAATATAACCTCCTTTGCTTTTCTCAACCATCTACTGCTTAGTCTTTGGGGAAGAAAGAAAAGGTACTCTGCTGCATCAATCAGAACTATGTAAAAAAAATTATCATGGAATTATAACCATGAGATGATGTTATCACAAGTATGTCTTGCTTTCAGTGGGCTGTATCAAACCCCAGACCCATGCTTGCAACACTAATAAACTATAAGGGTGCAAATTTACTTATTGGTTTCCTTAAGGCGGTCAATATTATCCTTTTATGGAGCATGAAAGCTACAGATCCTCTCCCTGGAAAACTATGACCTGCTAAGAGGTTTTAAACAACTTTGGTAGTTGGTTCAGAGATTCTAGGAAGGTCATTCCTGAGTCCTCTGGCCAACCACGGACTGCAGTTAGGAATCTCTATTGGAGAAACATTCTGCTTGGGCCACTTGATATGGGAATTTGATTTCTTTTTGTTGTTTACACATAATACACATGTGTCAATGACCACACAGGCAAGGCACACAAACACTACAGAAATGGGCTCACCTGTGTTCTAAGAGTTCTTAGAAATTGTGTGCAATTTGCTTTTATATTTAGCTTTCATGCTTTACGTAGTTAACAAGAAAAATGGGCATACCTCTCCACGCCGCTCAGTTTCCACTTGTGTTTCCGGGACATCAGTAATCCCCCACCCCAAGCTGCCTGCAAAAGGAAGATCATACAAGGAAAAAGGTAGTGGGTTTTCATTGCCTAGATTTCTAAAGTTTGGTGTCTTCCAGAACAGTGAAAGTCTTGTGGGGTGAAAGTGATCTCTTCAACCCCAGGCAATTTAGGTGGTTGGCCACCTTATTCTGGTACTAGACTTGCAAAGGTTAAATTGGGGGCTGTTCTAAGGTTTTAGGTTCCACACTACATTTATACAAGTGGAAGGAGACAAATTGGGGGGCACATTTCTTGTCTGCATAAGAAAAAAGATCCTTTCCCCAACTTATCACCACCACTCATAGTGCTAATGAAACTCATGATCTCAAAATGAGAAACCCTATTGTCTCCCCAGTTGGCATTACAGAGGATGAGCTAGGTACCCATTAGGCTGCTTCTGAGTTGTAAGGAAAACTCCTTTGACGAGTCTGGATAATTCCAGAGGAAATAAGCAGCTTCATGATCCTATTTTACTAATGTGTACTTTTGGATAAGATAATTTCTCTACCCAAAAAAGAAAGAAAGAAACAAGCAGGAAGAATGTGTACCAGTCAATTCCCTGAGCGATAGGAACATGCTTTTTAAAAATTTGTACTCAAGTTTGAAGATTTGAATTAGTGTACTGATGCAGTGATCTCTTTTAAAAAAATGTCAAGATGGAGATTCATTGGAAAATATTGACATTCTTTGTGGGTAAAAATAATCCTAGGATAATTTTAAGGAAAAAAAACCCACCTGTTAGGGTATAATTGCTTTATTTACTTATTTTTTAGTTTGTTATAATTTCAGGTTGAAAAATTATCCAATTTTCCAAATGGGTACTATTTTAAGAATTTTTCTAATCTAATTATAAAAGTATAAACATTTAAGATAATACGAGTCAGTGCTAAATTTGATATGTTTCAAAGAAAGCAAATACGATTAGTTAAGAAATCTCTCTATTTTAAGTAGAAATCCTGGAGGGGAGACAGCAGCATCCGCTGGTTTAGGACACACAGACATTGTTATTTTTAATGTTGTCAGGTTAATCCTCTTCCTGAATCAGCTAGCAAGGTTTAACAGGCTCTCCAGTTCTGAGACCCAGGTCATAATGCTACTGGAATTGTTCAACCTTTTCTTAGTGTCTTCATTTCTAAAACGGATGGGGTCATTCGTAGCCTAAGAAACAACTCACGCTGTGAATCAGGGAAGGAAAAGAAGACTGATACCCGCCATGCAGGATAACACTGGGATAGTGGAAATTTACCTGGTTCAGCCTTAGTTAGTAATAATGGATTAGTAACAAACATTTTGCAGGTAACAGCTGATCTTTGAGCCAGACTTTGATTTACAGTGGTTGAAGTTTAAATCTTTTCATTTTGTCCATGGAAAACTTGACATTTTTTCATTTGAAAATGCTTTGGTGGGCACATCTTCATTTTAGTGTGCCCAGGCCTGGAGTCAAAACATTTCAAATATGAAGTATCTTCTTAAGTGACCCAGCTAAGAAATTGGAAATTGGTGTCCCATATCTCCTAGCAAGCTGTCAAGTCTGCTTTCCTCTCCAAATATACAAATACCTGACTTGAGTTTGAGTTTTGTATCCTTTGGGTTTCCCATGGAAACGTAACTCCTTTATGCCTTTTTGATCATTCTCACAGGGAAGTACAATCTTCATGTGTGTGACTGTGTATGTATGTATGTAGGCTGCATTCCTCCGTGGATGTTATGGGCCAATGAACCGAGAGCTAAGTGCTCAGCTTGGATACTGGTCATAGAAATGAGAATATTATCATGTTGGGAACATTAATGCATCATCAGCCTCCAACTTCCTCTAGTCAACATTGTGTGCTATGTGAGTTGTGTGCTGCTTTGTCTCTGCAATCTTAAAATCTTAAATATCCCTATTCTAAAAAGAAGCTCCCAAAGGAAAAAAAAAAAAAAGAGAAAAGACAGACTTCATTCCACGAGCCCCAAATGAATAAACATGCAAGGGCATTTTAGTGGCAGTTCCTATGGGATACTTACATCCACATGCATCCAGATCTTGTACTTTTTGCAAATGTCAGCGACCGCCAAGAGGGGGTCAAATGCTCCATACACAGTGGTCCCAGCTGTGGCACTCACAAGGAAAGGAACAAATCCCTATGCAAACGAGAAAGCCCCAAATAAGGTCAAATAGGGCTTTGAGAATTTTTTCAAACAGCTGATGAAAACAGTAGAAATTCTCCCCCATCATCTGCAGTTTTGGAAACATCAGCAGGATCATCGACACCTTGGAGCCTGGAAGTACGTTCACTCTCCAGGATCTGAGTTCTCCAGGCCATTCTCTTGGACCTGTCAGTCAGTCTCATGAGAACAGACACTCTGGTTCTCAGAAGAGGCTGCACTGGACCCATAGGTGAGGAAGCTTTGTGGTGCCCACAAGCCATTTATTTATTCCAGGTAGATTTCCCCCCCACCTTGGCCCACTCTCTGGTCTTCCTTTTCTGTAACAGTCCTTTAGAGTGAGCAGACAAAAGAACAAAGAGAAGGAAATCTGACCGGCCCATTATTCCTAGTTGGAAAATCCTCAGATATAAATTTATTTGGTGTCTTGGGCAGGACGGGTTCGTGTGAGACTATATAATAAGCCATGACTCTTATCCATCTAAGCAGTCCTCTGGCCCTGGCTAAGTGAAAATTGCTGGAAGAAGGTAGAAGAATGTCTCAAACAGGGTGTGAACATAGCGGGAGATGTGACAGGATGTTACAGAGTCTGTCTTTAGGTGGCAGCAAAGGTTTAATCTTATGGTTTGTGCTACCAGGAGTAGTTCCACTTCAGAAACAAGGGGAACCTTCTGGCCACTGTGTAGGAAATAAAAAAGGCATATGAAGAGGAATAATTTTTCCTGAGTTGATAATAATAAAATGTATGTTTTCTGTTGAACTAGGAACTGTAGGTTATATCCACTAAAAGTTACATTTAGGGGTGCCTGGGTGGCTAGGTCGGTTGACCATCCAGCTCTTGATTTTGGTTCAGGTCATGATCCCAAAGATGTAGGATTGAGCCCCACGTCGGGCTCTGTGCTGAGCATGGAACCTGTTCAAGATTCTCTCTCTCCCTCTTCCTCTGCCCCTCCCCTCCTCATGCTCTCACTCTCTCTCTCAAAAAAAAAAAAAAAAAAAAAAAAAAAAAAAAAAAAAAAGAATGAAAGAAAAAAAAAAGTTACATTTAAGGGAGTTCTACAAACAAGCTCTCTGGTTTGCAAACCATCCAGAGATGTAAATGACTTTCTAGGTCTCCAGAACTTGCTCCTTCTAAGACTTCTAAATTGTTTCCTAAAAATTAAGATGCTTAGAGAGCCAATCGTATCCATATTTGTAGGCAGGAAAAATGGGCCCCTTTCAAGTACCCATACAACGGTAACTCATGCTGCGTTAACATTGTGATGTTTTCCACTTGTGAAAATGATCTTTCAAATGTATGTCTGTTTAATGTCAACCCTCAGCACAGAGAAAGACAAATGCTTTAGAAATTCTTACAGCATCACTATGTGCATTACCACAGTGTATATTATTTAAAGAGCAACTTAGACCTTTCCAAAGCAGAGTCTACAACTCAGAGTCATAAACAGTGACTGGATGCAAAATCCCACATTCTCAGTAAGGCTTGGAGGTTGAGAATTGAGTCCTCTTTTTAAAACAAAGCCACAGTGTGTTCTCCACTGGACGAAAACAGAAATATGTACCTTTGGTTTGTTAACTCTCTACAAAAACTTACTTTCTGTTTGGCTTCAAGGATCCTTCTTTCAAGATCAGATGGGATCATTTTCCCTCTGAAAGGAAAAATAAATACATTGTAGGTTTGCTTCAAATACGTTACTTTGTTGTCCTTACAAGCAGCCACATCAGGGTAAAAAGTTCAACCCTAAACTGTTGATAAAAATGATCTGTTAAAACAACTCTGTGGCTATTTCCAGGCAGAAAGACATTTCCTCCCTGAATGATGCAGGACTGTGATTTCTGACACATTTAGGAGAGTCCTGACCACATGTCCCTCCACTCTGCATAGAACGTGCTTTTTAGGCCATCCTCTTAACTCAGCTGAAACAAGCCTGTTTCAATGCAAGACAGTTGGCAATGAAAAGAGAGTGCAGAAAAAAGATTTGCATTCCCAGTCTTTAAATGAATGGAGCTGCAATTTCGTATATAGATGACATGCCAAGAAGAGAAAATCCATTATGAAACAACTGAATGAAAATATTAAGAAAGCTACCTAATTACGTGCTGAAAGCATAAAGCAAGCCAAGAAAACATGGGCTCAAATTTCAAACGTTTAGATACATGGGCTCTGGAAAAAGAAACATCCTTTCATCCCTGAAATGTTTCTTTCCTAAAATAAAAACAAAGATAGTGCTTTGCTAATTATAAAACTCCATCATTATAGGAGGCATCTTGGGTGGCTCAGTTTGTTGAGTGTCCAACTCTTAGTTTTGGTTCAGGCCATGATCTCATGGCTCATGAGTTCGAGCCCCACATGCGGCTCTGCACTGAGAGTGCAGTGCAGATTTCTTTCTCCCTTTCTCTCTCTGCCCCTCCCTGGCTTGCTCTCTAAACAAACAAACAAACAAACAAACATTAAAAAATTTTAAAAATACATTATAATAATCAAAGGAGTTGATTTCCACAAGAAGCTAGATGTAGCTAGATGTGTAATTCTTAGTCAAGTTGCCTAATTTCTCGGTGCCTATTATCATCATCCCTGGAACATAGTGATAATAATATTACTTATGGAGTGATGAGGTTTAAATAAATTAATACATACAAAAGTATTTTAAAAGTGCTTGACATGTGGCAAGCACTCCGTAAGTGTTAATTTGTATTGTTGAGCTTGTAATGCACTGTGACATGTATATCCCGAGTCTTTGGGGAAAAAAATAGGGAAAGGACAGAGTAGTTGCATGGTGACAGAGGCAGAAAAATATTCTTTAAACCAAAATACCTCTCTTGAGGTTGCTAAACTGGATAAACTTCTCACATCAGGATCATCGATCTAGGGTGTTAAAAGGCAATTTGAAAAATAAATTATGGGCAGGAGGTTGTCACAATAAATGGCTGGGAGATGCTGCTGGCATTTAGGGACCAGTGATCAGGGTTTGGTATTTGTCACTAGTTCAATAATTTATTTGTGGCTGTTCCTGTGACTTTAGGTATAGAGCAAACATTGAGCTACTTTATTACGTCTTCTAAGCTTTACATATTGAAATATATTATTAGAAGTTACTTTTCTAACACCCATTTGAGAAAAATATGTTACTTTTCTTTAAATTTATTTTATTTATTTTTATTTTTTTACATTTATTTATTTTTGATAGAGAGAGACAGAGAACAAGTCGGGGAGTGGCAGAGAGAGAAGGAGACACAGAATCCGAAGCAGGCTCCAGGCTCCGAGCTGTCAGCACAGAGCCTGATGAGGGGCTCAAACTCACAAACTGCCAGATCATGACCTGAGCTGAAGTCGGACGCCTAACTGACTGAGTCACCCAGGCACCCCTTTTCTTTAAATTTTTTTAATGTTTATTTATTTTTGAGAGAGAGAGACAGAGTGCAAATGGGCAAGGGGCAGAGAGTGAGACACAGAATCTGAAGCAGGCTCCAGGCTCTGAGCTGTCAGCACAGAGACTGATGTGGGGTTCAAACCCATGAACCGCGAGATCATGACCTGAGCTGAAGTCAGATGCTTAACAGACTGAGCCATCCGGCCTCAGTTAGAAGGTTACTTTTCTAATGGCCATTTTATAAAAATAATTTTGGCATTATATAGTAAGTAGGTAAGTTATATTTTCTGTGATTTTCATTTCATTTCATGAAGGAGATGTCACAAAATAGTTGGAATATAAAACAGATATTAGGCCTGAAAGCATTAAGAACCACTGATTTATGTGAAGCTGTTTTCCAAAGGAAGGCAGTTAAAATGCAATTATCTGGAAATGGTAATGGACAGGTTACCAATGGTCAGTCAGGCTGGGTTGGAACAAAGGAGAGTAAACGAACATCTGGTGCTGAGGGTATGATTCCAGCTCAGAGCAGCCTACCTCTGGGGAACTTCTGTGAGAGGGGGCTTCTGAAGGAAGGGCAGAGGGAACGGAAAGGCAGGGTGGTGGGGCTGGGAAGAGGAACTCGCTGCCTACATTTCTCCCTATGCTTCACAGCTTGGTCCCAGGGGCATCCCCCAAAGCAGTGATTTTCAGTCTCTCCTGGATCAGGCTATGCTCAAACACCTTGCTTCAGCACCGATATAAACAAAAGGTGCAGATTTCAGAAGAGATTCAGGTATTATATTCATCCTTTACATAAAATTTTCAGCCCATTAAAATTGCCATGGTATTTTTGTGGGTAAACACGGACACTGAGGGAGATTCTCAGAAACTGTTGCAAATCCCAAATTTTGCCAACCACCTCTGCTTTTGGAGAGTTTTGGGTAGACTAGTTTTACAGCTGCTATTTGCTCGTCTAATCACATCCGGATCCGTTTTATTAAGCATGAGGCAGTAAGGTGTCACCAAGAAGTCACAGATTAGGGTACATTAAAATTACAAGGGGCTGGAGACCTGTTTCTAGTCTAATTGTCTCATTTTTCAAATGAGGAAGCAGGCCAAGAGAAGTGAAGTGAGGCCCAAGATCAAATGTGGGTAAAAAGTTGGTTGTTACTAGAAATAAAACACCGAGCTTCCTAGAAGAGCTGAACAGATAGGAAACAAGCCTATTTAGAAAGATTAGAGTCTTGAAAGATAAGATAAATCCTTGCAGATAATATCTGACTTTCATGGATCAGAGGTGTCTTTCAAGTCTGTCGGGAAAGCAGTAATGAGCAGACAGTCTGTTCTATTTCCCTATCAGGGAGCTTTGGGGCAGGCTTGTCAAATAATCAAGTTTAAGTGGAAAGCGGTGGGTGTGGCTCTTAACAAGGCAGGTTCCAGCCTTTCTTAGGCTCTGTACTTAAGATAACCTGCTTTATCCACTTAGGAACCCAGAGGACACCTCCCCTACCCTCCCCACTACTGCTTCACACACTGCAGGTGGTGCTTTCTCTCACAAACAAACAAATAAACAAACATTTAAAAATAAAGAAATGGAGATTTTAGCCTAGTAGCATGTTCAAATAATTGTGACATACTAGCCAAGTACCGTTCATATGACCTATGGTTTTGAGCCATCATGGTTGTAGGGCAGGAGCAGAAGGGGCTCTAGACATGGATTGTGCATTCCTTGTCTGTCCATGTGCTGTGGGGTAAGAGAACGTTGGGTGACAACTCGCAGGGTCCTCTGACGAATAGAAGTGGTCTGGCCAGGCTTGGCTTTTCCAGACAAGCATCTCGGTGCAGGGAGGCTTTGGACAGCAGCTGTTGCATTCTGTATGTCTAGCCTAAAAGTCACTCCATAGTGGAGCACCCGAGTGGCTTAGTTGGTTAAGTGTCTGACTTTGGCTCAGGTCATGATCTCGCAGTTGGTGGGTTCGAGCCCTGCATTGGGCTCTGTCTGTGCTGACAGCTTGGAGCCTGGAGCCCGCTTTGGATTCTGTGTCTCCCTCTCTCACTACCCCTCCCCTGCTCACGCTCTGTCTCTCTCTCTCTCAAAAATAAACAAACATTAAAAAAAATTAAAAACAAATAAAAGTAGCTCCATAGCAAAAAGGTGTATCTTTAATGTTTACACCTTCCAGCCCTTAAGTGCACAATTATGTAGTGACTGATGCTTTGCAATGCTGCTCTCTCTGTTAGGTGTTAGCGTTTAAGAAAGGACTGGCATTTGAGTGCAGACTGTTGAACAGACGTCTGCTATGGATGTGGCTGCCTTGCACAGAGATTTCTGATTTTGCCACAGTCTGCAAAAATGTATGTATTGCTATAGGGTCAGATAACTTGACAGTTTCCTGGGCAAAATCCCACAATAGCAGCTAGCATTGCCACCAGGAAAATCTTCTCTTTGTGGGAAGAAGCTAAAGACACAAATTATACCACGTGTGGATTTTGGACCCAGATTCATGGCTAACGTCCCATACGAAGGAGAAAAGCTATCTTACAGAAAGGAGCATGTTACTAGAGGGTTGATACCTCTAGGCAGGCATCCAAATGGTCACAAATCAGGTGCTTGAGTCACTGGTGACCCTGCTCGTTGGCCCTGATGAAACTGTAGTAATTCAGCCAGCTTTTCTTAAGTGAGTAGAGCTTGGCTCTGTCCACAGAGATATGTATGCAAAGAAGAAAGCATGTGTGACTCCTTCCTGTTAGAAACTGATTAATATTATGATCACTGCTAATAGCAATACTGCTGTCAGAGATGATGAATTGTCAGCTTCAGAAGCAGTCACTGCATTGTGCCTTATTCCATGATCTCTGAGCCTCATGCCAACCGTACAAGAGAGTTATTGTTTTGACCTTGCAGACAAGGAGACTGAGGCTCAGAGAGGCAGGTGACCGTGGCTAAAATTTGGAACGCGGAGGCAGAACAACTTGCTTCTTGCCCCAGATCCTATGCTAATTGTGTGTACTTGAAGAATTAGGTTCTCCCTCTACTCATTCATAAAATGATGACAAAGTACCTCTCTCATAAGGTTTACATGAGGATTAAATGAGATAATAAATATAAGACATGATAAAGCACCGAGTATAAAACTCAATACATATGAGATGGTCTCGTTTTCACTAGCAGTAATTCTAGGAGTCGTACGACTTGTAGGATGTCACACAGCTAGCAGAGGGCAGACCGAGAAACCTTGAGCTGTCTGACATCGGAACCCAGGTTCTTCGCACCATACACTGGATGCCTTCCAAAGCTTTTATGGGGTTCAAACAAAATATCTGCCTCTCTGCAAGGCTGAGTTCTGGAACTGTAATGTATGTAATATCAATACTATGGCTTTTTGGAAGCCCCTCAAAGTGAGTAGTTCCCTGATTCCAATTCTATTTGTTATTAGCACTGTTTAGTAAAGTAAAAACCTATCACCTCCTACTAGAATATACTGCTCCGTCATCTCTTTTTTTAAATTATTTAATGTTTTTATTTATTTTTGAGACAGAGAGAGACAGAGCATGAGCAGGGGAGGGGCAGAGAGAGGGGGAGACACAGAATCTGAAGCGGGCTCCAGGCTCTGAGCTGTCAGCACAGAGCCAGACGCGGGGCTTGAACTCACGGAGTGTGAGATCATGACCTGAGCTGAAGTCGGACACTCAACCAACACAGCCAGCCAGGTGCCCCTGCTCCATCATCTCTTGATGATACTGTTCTTTCCTGCATAGCATCTAAATGCTATAGGACTAATCAAAATTTGCTAGGTTTTCTACCTAGTATTTTTACCCAGTCAGTGCTAAGCAGAACTATTTCTTCCATATAGATTGTGATATAGGAACAGTAAAGGGAGCTCATGGACCCAAGCAAATTTTCAAATTGCCCAGACTCTGTGGTGACTCGAAAATCTCAGACTCTGTGGTGACTTGAAACACTTTTACCGGAGAGATCCCCTGGGGAGAAGAGCTCCCTATGTCTCCACATGGCTGTTGCTGGTGTGTGTAACCTATCCAAGGACAGACCCGCAAGATAGGCTAATAAACAAAAGTCAAACAGATCAGGGGCGCCTGGGTGGCTCACTTGGTTTAAAGAACCCAACTCTGGACTTCAGCTCAGGTCATGATCTCACTGCTCTAGAGTTTAAGCCCCACATTAGGCTGCGTGCTGACAGCGTGGAGCCTGCTTGGGATTCTCTTGCTCTGCCCCTCCCTTGCGCATGCTTGCTTTCTCTCAAAATAAATAAACTTAAAAGAAAAAGTCAAAACAGTACTTGTATTACAAAACCAAACCCTCTGCCAAAAATTTTACCATAATTAGAAACAGTAAACTTCCTTGGTCCCTTTAATATGTAGTTTGATTTGGAAAAAAGAACTTTAACAGATAATCATATTTTCCTTTTAAGATTTGTTTTCCAATATGCACAATGAGATCACTTAGCATTATGGCCAGGATATGGGAGCAGGATATTTTTCGTGATTTTTGTATCTAATTCTAACAATTTTTTAAAAAAGATTTACCTTCTCCAAAAGCATTCACTTCACACACACACACACACACACACACACACACACACACATACACACATGCACACACACACACACATTCAGTCACTCACCCACTATGCAACAATTCAAGTGATGTGCAGTTGAGGACCCCAAGCATGATATGGTAAGGAGCTACTTTTGTTTTCATATGAAGCCTCCAGATTGCTGCCATTGGGTGCGAGCCTTAGAGCGCACAGAGAAGTGTGTGACGAAGGAAAGTTGTCTGAGGGCAAGAAGGTATGCTGGCCATCTCTCATCACTGCCTCAACTCCCCAAATCTGCCACTCCTCTTCCCTGAACACACTGGTAAGAGAAGAAGTGGATGATAGAAGTTCAATCACCATGTAAGGAAACATACTTGGCTATTCCAAGTAAGTTTTGAATCAAGGAGGAAATAAAAACTACAATTACAGAACATTAAAAATTAATGACATGGGAATACTACATATAAAAATATGAGAAACATCCTAAATCATTCTCAAAGGAAAATGAATAGCCTGACATGCTTTTGAAATTAAGTAACAGGGAATAAAAATAACTAAATATTTAATCCAAGAAACTAAGAAAATAAAAACAAACAAGGTAGGCAGGGGGAATGAATGAATTTTTTAATGAATTAGAAACTTTAGAAAGTAAACTAAATTAATAAATTCAAAAGCCAGTACACTGAAAAGATCAGTGAATATACAAGTATCTGATTAGTTCAGTAAAAAGAAAACATGTAGGGCTGCCTGGGTGGCTCAGTCAGTTAAGTGTCCAGCTCTTGTTTTTGGCTCATGTCATGACCTTACCATTTGTGGAACTGAGCCCCATGTGGGGCTCTATGCTGACAGCACAGAGTCTGCTTGGGATTCTCTCTCTCCTTATCTCTCTGTCCCTCTCCTGCCCCTCAAAATAAATAAATAAGCATTTAAAAAATAAAAAAGAGGGAAAATATTACATTTGAAATAAGAAAAGAGGTTATGGAAAAAGATGTTTTAGAATTATAAAAAAATTAGATGTAGAATTTTATGCTAATCTTAAAATTTTGAGTAAATATATAATTTTTCCCTGATAAAATATAAGTTAAAAGAAATGATTCCAGAATATGTAGAAAATTTAAAAAGACTAATAACCAAATAAGTGAGAAAAAAGTTGCCCAAAACCCATCACCTAAAATGACAGGCCCAGATGTTTTAATAGTGAATTTTAACAATTCTACTATTGGGAGGTAGTATGCTCTAAACTCTTACAGAGAAGACAATGGGGACCTGTGAGATCATTTCTAGAAACTAGCTAATACTAAAAGCAAAATCTGTCAAAGGTAGTTCAGAAAAGCTTATCAGCATATCTTATAGCTACAAAAATCTGGAATATGTTTTAAAATATAATACAGAGGAAATTACAGATTAACATCGGACCAAGTACAAATTGTTGCAAGAATACAAAGAATGGAAGGAAGGGGTAAAATAATAATGACTTTCTGTACCTATACATGAGTAAACAGAAATAATGTATAAGAAGAAAAATACAGATCTTTACCAAAGAATGCAAAAAATATCTGAATAAATGGAGAGACACATGTTATTTGATGAGAAAACTCAACACTGCAAATACACAGAATTGATCTCAACACAATTCCAACCAGCTCTCCATTGGGAGTTTTAGGGGAATGAGAATCTGAGAAAATAATTCTAAGGTACAAGTGGATGAAAACAATATTAAGAATATTCAATTTAAAAAAAAGGGGAGGGTTTAAAAAAATAAAAAAAATTAAAAAAAGGGGAGGGTATAGATTTTTCTTTACTAGAGTGTAGAACATATTATAACACTATAGTGATTAAAAAGTATGGCAATTGAGCCAAATGGGCAAATCAGTGGAACAAAAGTAAAATTAGGAAGTGATTAAAGAATAATTTTTTGGATCTCACATGGTGTTGAGACAACATCTGGCAAAAACTAAGTGGATAAAAAATAAAAAATAATTAGGTACCTCTCAGACACCATATATCAAAATAAATTTCAGTTAGATCAACTATTAAAATAATAATATAAAGGTTCTAGGAAAAAAGATGAATATTAACATGTACTAAGAATGGGGGAGACACCCCAGAGGTAGAAAATGGATAATTGATGATAGCTCTGACTACCAAAAAATGAGGTATTTTTACAAATACCATAAATAAAATTAAAAAGCAAACGATACATTTTGGAAAATATTTACAGCATATATACAAAAAGTGTTTTGTGTTCTTTTTCACTAATGAATGACTGAAAAGAATAAAATGCTCAACTTTGCTAATTATCAAAACTTCAAATGAAAATAATAAAAAAACAGTTTTCCTTTATCAAATTGACACAGGTCACTTAAAGGTTTTAGTTTCTAGGACTAGTAAGAACGTGGTGAATAGTCAGCCCTGTTTAGGGGCTGAGGGGGAGTGTAAATTGGCTGGTTCTTTTCTGAAGGGCAACATGCCAGCAAGTATCCAAACTCTTAGTGCAGACATAGTCTGGGGCTCAGAAATTCTATTTTTAGGAATTTTTCCTACGAAAATAATATAAGTATGCATGCAAATATTTAGCCACACTGATATTTATATTAGCAATTTTTTTAAATAGTAAAAATTTAAAGTAGCTTAAATGTCTAACAACAGATTTGTTAAGTAATATAAATTCCAAACAATAGATTATTAAATAGTAATTAAAAATGATGTTGGAGGGGTGCTGGGTGGCTCCGTCAGTTAAGCATCCAACTCTTGATTTCGGGTCAGGTCATGATCTCACGGTTTGTGAGTTGGAGCCCCACATCAAGCTCTGCATTGACAGTACAGGAGCCTGCTTGGGAATCTGTCTCCCCCTCCCCCCCCCCCTCTGTTGGAGATGCAGGAGAGAAGCATCAAAGAAAAGACTTCAAAAGGGAAGGGCTGGAGAAGGTGCAAGGCCTTAGGGCATGTTTACACAGCTGAACGCTGCTGTGGCTCAGCTCCTAAGGAACAAGAAACGTAAGGAACGCCAAGAGCCATTAACATTGTCCAGGGCCAGATCCTCCTTCACACCTGACCCTTCCTAGTGTATAGAAACCAATTCACTCGAAATTCAACCATGAAAAGCTAAACCATTAGACTGATTGACACACTTGCTTGGCGGACTTTATGCACATAGTCTTTAGCAATTATCCTAATAAAAAGAAGCTTCATTCTGGAGTTGGGGCCTCATTCTGACTCATTCTGAGTATGAGGACGTTCACTTAACTGCACTTTGCGGACTCATCTTTTGTGACTCTGGCCATACTCCCTGCAACATCTCTCTCTCAAAAATAAATAATAAATAAACATTTAAAAATGATATTGGAGAATTTCTAATGACATGAAAGTTGCTCATTATATTTTATTATGTAAAGCAAAGTTCTAATCAGTAGGTTTTATATTTAAATATACATAATATGTTTGGAACTATATACACCAGAGTATTAGGAGATTATGTCTAGATCCTTCTATTTTCCTATTTTTTATAATGAATATATTCTGTTTCTAGAATAAGAAAAGAATCTTGTTTTGTTTTTTTTTTTTAAAGAAGGGGCTATCCATTACCTAATACCATATACAAAAATTAACCCAAAATTGATCAAAGACCTGTATATAAGGGTTAAAACTATAAAACTCTTAGAAGAGAACATAGGACAAAACTTCATGAGATTGGATTTGGCAATGCATATTTTCATGGATATGATGCCTAAGGCACAAACAAAAAAAAGGAAAAATAGACAAATTGGACCTCAAAAATTAAAAACTCTTGTGCAATAAAAGATACTATCAACAGAATAAAAAGCATCCTATAGAATGGAAGAAAGAAAATAGTTCCAAGTTTCTGTAAAACTTGATAAAGGATTAACATCCAGAATATATAAAGCACTCCTTCAATACAACAACAACAATAACAAAGACCCAAACAACCTAAGTCAAAGGTAACCAGATGGACCTAGAGACACATATATGACATTACATCCAACAGCAACAGAAACACATTCTTCTCAAATGTACATGGACATTCTTCACAATAGATCATATGCTAGACCACAAAGCCAATCTTAACAAATTTAAGAAGATTTAAATCACATCAAGTATCTTTTCCAACCACAGTGGCGTGAAAGTAGGAATCAATAAAAAAGAAGAAAATTGGAAAAATTACAATAAGTATGTGGAAATGAAAACCACACTGCTGAACAACAAGTAGATCAAGGAAGAAATAAAAAAGAAATCAGAAAATATCTTTGGACAAATAAAAATGAAATACATCATAACAAAACTTATGAGATGCAGTAAATCAGTTCTAAGAGGGAACTTAATAAAAATCAATATCTCAAAATATCTGACTTTATATCTCAACGAACTAGAAAAGTAATAACAAACAAACCTAAAGTTTAGCAGAAGGAAGGAAACAATGAAGATTAGAGCAAAAATAAATGGAGACTAGAAAGATAATAGAAAAGATCAACAAAATTAAGATCTGGCTTTTTGACAAAAAAGAAACAAAAGCGACAAACCTTTAGCCAGACTAACCAAGAGAAAAAAGGGAGAAAAATAAAATTAGAAAGGAAAAAGGAAACATTACAACTCATACTACATAAATACAAAATATCGTAAGAGACTACTCTAAAAAATATTATGTCAACAAATCGGATAATGTAGAAAAAGTGAAGAAATTCCAAGAAACACACAACCTACTGGGACTGAATCATGAAGAAACAGAATTTCTGAGGAGACCAATAACAAGTAAAGAGATAAAAGCAATACCCAACAATTTCCAACAAAGAAAAGCCCAGGACCAGATGCCTTTATAGGTAAATTCTACCAAACATTTAAAGGGTTAATGGCAATCCTTCCCAAACTCTTCAAAAAAGTTGAAGAGGAAGAAACATTTCCAAACTCATTTTATGAGACCAGCATTACCCTCATACCAAAGCCAGATAAGGACACTACAAGAAAAGAAAATTACAGGCCAATATCTCTGATGAACATAGATGCAAAAATTCTCACA
The DNA here is from genome assembly GCF_023721935.1 of Panthera uncia. Taxonomy (NCBI): domain Eukaryota; kingdom Metazoa; phylum Chordata; class Mammalia; order Carnivora; family Felidae; genus Panthera; species Panthera uncia. The sequence goes on along the minus strand of NC_064809.1, from coordinate 23,763,657 downwards.
AAATACTAGCAAACCAAATTCAACAATACATTAAAAGGATCATACACAATAATCAAGTGGGATTTATCCCTGGGATGTAAGGATGGTTCAACATCTGCAAATCAATCAATTTGATACACCACTATAATGAAGGATTAGAATCATATGGTTATCTCAATAGAGACAGAAAAAGTATTTGACAAAACTCAACATCTTTTCATGATAAAAACTCTCAATAAACTGGGGTTAGAGGGAACCCACCTCGACATAATGAAGGTCATGTATGACAATCCAATTGTACTTAATGATTAGAAGCTGAAATATTTTCCTCTAAGATCAGGAAGAAGGCAAGAATGCCCACTTTTACCACTTCTATTTAACATAGTACTGGAAGTCCTAGCCAGGGCAATTAGGCAAGAAAAAGAAAAAAAAAAGACATTCAAATTGGAAAGGAAGAGGTTAAATTGTCTCTGTTGCACAGGACAGGATCTTATATATAGAAAACCTTAAAGACTACCAAAAACCAGTTAGAAGTAATAAATTCAATAAAGTTGCAGGATATGAAATTAACATAAAAAATCAGTCCCATTTACAGTAGCATGAAAAAGAATAAAATATTTTGAAATAAATTTAACCAAGGAGTAAAAGATATGTATACTAAAAACTATAAGATATTGATGAAAGAAGACACAAATGGAAAGATGTACTGTGTTCATGGATTGGAAGAATTAAGGTTGTTAAAATGTCCATATTACCTAAAATCCTCTCCCTATCAAAATTCAAATGGCATTTTTCACAGAAATATAAAAAACTATCTTAAAATTTATATGGAACCACAAAAGAATCCAAATAGCCAAAACAATCTTGAGAAATAAGAACAAATCTGGAGGCATCAGATTTCCTGATTTCAAACTGTATTACAAACATATTGTAATCAAAACAGTATGTTCTGGCATAAAAATAGACACATGGATCAATGAAACAGAACAAAGAGCCCAGAAATAAACCCATGAATGTACAGTCAAATTACCTTTGACAAAGGTGTCAAAAATACACAATGTGGAAAGGATAGGCCCTTCAATAAATGGTGCTGGGAAAACTAGACAGCCACATACAAAAATACGAAACAGGATCACTATCTCCACCATGGACAAAAATTAACACAAAATAGATTAGTGACTTCATTATAAAACCTGAAACCATAAAAATCCTAGAAGAAAACATAAGCAGTAAGCTCCTTGACATCAGTCTTGGCTATACATTTTTGGATTTGACACTGAAAGCAAAGGCAATAAAAGCAATAATAAACAAGTGGGACTACGTGAAACTAAAAACCTTCTGCACAGATGGGGTGCCTGGGTGGCTCAGTTGGTTGAGCATCCGACTCTTGATTTAGGCTCAGGTCATGAGCTTGGGGTTGTGGGATCAAGCCCCTTGTTGGGTTCCACACTTGTGTGGAGTCTGCTTAAGATTCTCTCTCTCTTCCTGTGCCCCTCTCCCCTGCTCTCTCTCTAAAATAAAATAAAACAAACAAAAACCTTCTGCATAGCAAAATAAAAGATCAACAAAATGAAAAGGCAATTTATGGCACGGGAGAAGACATTTGTAAACCAAATATCTGATAAAGGATTAATATCCAAATTATATAAAGAACTCCTACAACTCAATAGCAAAACCCAAATAAACTGATTTAAAATGGGCAAAAGACGTGAATAGATATTTTTCCAAAGAAGACATATAAATGACAAACAGGCATATGAAAACGTGTTTGACATCATTAACCATCAGGGAAATGCAAAGCAAAACTACAGTGAAATATCACCACATACCTATGAGGATGGCTATTATCAAAAAGACATGAAATAATAAATGTTGATATGGGTGTGGAGAAAAGAGAACCTTCGTCTGGTGCAACCACTATGGAAAACAGTATAGAGGTTCCTTAAAAATTAAAAATAGAACTACTGTATGATTCATGAATCCTACTCCTTGTTAAATATCCAAAGGGAATGAAGTCAGTATTGCAAAGAGATATCTGCATTCCCGTTATCACTGCAGCATTATTCACAATAGGCAAGATTAGGAAACAATCTGAGAGTTAATTAGTGAAGGAATGGATAAAGAAATGTGATACACACACACGCACGAACACACACACACACACACACACACACACACACACTGGAATATTATTCAGCATAAAAAGAAGGAAATTTATGACAGCATGGGTGAACCTGGCAGATACTACACTAAGAGAAATAAGCCAGAATAGAAAGACAAATATTATATAATTTCTTTTTTAAATTTTTTAATGTTTATTTATTTTTGACAGAGTGAGAGAGAGAGACTGAGTATGGGTTGGGGAGGGGCAGAGAGAGGGAAAGGGAGACACAGAATCTGAAACAGGCTCCAGGCTCTGAGCTGTCAGCACACAGCCCGATGCGGGACTCAAACTCATGAACCGTGAGATCATGACCTGAGCCCAAGGTGGACGCTTAACTGACTGAGCCACCCAGGCACCCCAATATTATATAATTTCACACACACACACACACACACACACACGTGTGTGTGTGTGTATATATATATATATATACATATATATGTATATATATATACATATATATATATGTATATATATATATATATGTATATATATATATACTTGAAAAAATCAAACTCATAGAAGCAGAGAGTAGAATGGTGATTGCCAGGAGCTATTGAGTGGGAGAAATGGGGAAATGTTGCCCCAAGAGTACAAACTTTCAGTTATAAGATGAGTAAGTTCTAGGGATCTAATATAAGTTCTAGTAAGTCTAATGATGACTTAATAATGTTATTTTGTATAGAGTTTGTTAAGAGAGTAGACATTAAGAATTGTCACTACCCCCTTCCCCCCCCCACACAAATGGTAACTGTGTGAGGTGATAGATATGTTAATTAGCTTGATTGTAATCATTTTACAATGTATGTATATATATCACAAATCATCATACTGTATACACTAAATATATATAATTTTTATTTGTCAGTTATACTTCAGTAAGACTGGAAAAATATATCTTCAAAAAAGTAAAAATAAGCAAGTGAAATTGTTTTTAAAAATGGGCAAAGGACTTGGATAGACATTGCTCCAAAAAAGATGTACAAATGGCTAATAAGCACATGAAAAGGTATTCGACATCACTAATCATCAGAGAAATGCAATCAGTATCACAAGGAGATACTATCACACCCATCAGTTTGGCCGCTATTAAAAAAAAAAACAAAACAGGGGTGCCTGGGTGGTTCAGTCGGTTGTGTCCGACTTTGGCTCAGGTCATGATCTCAGAGCTCATAAGTTCAAGCTCTGTGTTGGGCTCTGTGCTGACAGCTCAGAACCTGGAGCCTGCTTCAGATTCTGTATCTCCCTCTCTCTCTGCCTCTTCTCCACTCACGCTCTGTCTCTCTTCCTCAAAAATAAATAAACAAACAAACAAACAAACAAACAAACAAACCAGAAAGTGTTGACAAGGATATGGAGAGATTGGAATGCTTGCACACAGTTGGTGGAAATGTCAAATAATGCAGCCACTATGGAAAACAGTATGTCAGTTCCTCAAAAAATTAAAAATACAATTACCATATTGTCTATCAATTCCACTTCTGAATATATGCCCAAAAGAATTAAAAGCAAGGCTCAAAGAGATATTTGCATACACGTGGGCATAGCAGCATTATTCACAATAGCTAAGATGTGGAGGCATACCAAGTGGTACATACATGCAATGAAATTTTATCATTCAGCCCTAGGAAGGAAGGAAATGCTGACATTTGCTACAACATGGACCATCATTGAGGATATTATGCTAAGTGAAATCAGTCAATCACAAAAGGGCAAAAACGAGTCAGGTACCTAGAGTGGTCAAACTCATGGTGATCGAAAGTAGAAAGGTGGTTGCCAAGGGGTGGGAAGAGAGGGGGGATGGGAGGTTTTGGTTTAATGGATGTAGAGTTTCAGTTTTGCAAAGTGAAAAGAGTTTTGGAGATGGATAATGGTGATGGGTGCACAACAAAATGAATGTACTCCATTATCACTGAACTGTCGATTTAAAAATGGTTAGGATGGCAAATTTTAAGTGTATTTTACCACAATTTAAAAACTGGGGAAAAGGGGACAGAGGACCATGTTCAACCAGTAAACACTAGGAGCTGTCTTCTGAGTCCAAGCCCTGATTCTTCTTCACTTCCCAGCTAAGTGATCTTGGACATGATGCCCCTCTTCCAGGGTTAGGAGTCAAAGGGAGGAAGGTGGACTTACCATACTGCTGAGGACTATTGTGTACATAGAAACTTCACAAACTGTGTCAGCACCAGGTACGTGTGAGGGGATATACTCTTCCGTGTCTCTAATAAATGCATTAACTAGATCAATTGTATAAGGTGCTCAGGAGTCTGCCTGGCACATAATAAACACTCAGTAAGTGTCGGCAATTATTATTTTATAATCCTTCCTGATATAGGACATAATGAAGTGCATACACCTCTAGCACCTCTGAATTCTCTGCATGTAAACCCATAGGAAATATGACACTTAGAGGGCTTACCCCAGCCCTGCTCAGTAGTGATTGATTCAAGGTCTCTGCGAAAGCTATCCTATCACAGTGCACTCAATAGCTCCCCGGGGATCTGAAAGAGTTAATTAGCTTCCCTAACTGCCTTCAGACACTGGCCACAAGTCAGCTAATTTAATAAAAGAGTATAATGACCCCAGATTATTTACATTTTCAATTGTTTAAATCAACAGAATGACAAAGTGTGGTATTTAATAAGCACAAGGAAATGTTATCTAACTGTAATTTATAAAGCTGAGAGATGTGTGAAAATAAAAAAACTAAAATTTATACAAAAACATAAGCGTTCACTTTGTGGTATACAAGTATTCATCATAATACCTAACAGAAATCTTGAATTACAAGGATGGCCAGTGACTCCTCTAGTCCTCTGCCAACCAGGTATCACCTGTCTTGCTCAGATTTGTTTTCTATAAGGTTTTACAACAATTTACATAATTTAAAGGAAACCCTGAAGGGAGGAATAAGAGATGGAAAAATGGGGAGAGTGCTAGAGAGAATTAATGTCTTTAAAAATTTTTTTTAAAAAGTTTATTCATTTATTTTGAGAGAGAGAGAGAGAGAGAGAGAGAGAGAGAGAATCCTAAGCAGGCTCTTCACCATCAGCACAGAGCCCCATGAGGGGCTAGAACTCATGAACTGGGAGATCATGACCTGAGCTGAAACCAAGAGTCAGATGCTTAACTGACTGAGCCACCCAGGCACCACTAGAGAGAATTAATTTCTAAATGCACCTATGAGTCCATACTCATGGTAAATACACACACACACACACACACACACACACACACACACACATACACACACAGAGTGAGGAGAGGTCTTCCTCATAGTAGAATGACAGGAACTGATAAATAGAGAAGAAGTGATGGAGTTAGAACACCACTGTTTTGCAACCATCATAGTCATAATTTGGGCAAGAACCTTCAATGGATGCTACATTAGTGAGTGAATGTTTCAGGAGGAGCTGAATATTTATATTGTCGTGAAGCATCTCCTAGAAGATAACCTGCAAAGTAAGAATAGTCATTTTGCAGGGGAGAAATCTGGCAGACACTACCCTAAGTTGACATTACTAATAACATGACAAACCTCCTGAGGAGGAACAACTGAGAAAGACAAGGATCACCCCCCTGGAATTCCTGCCTAAAATGCATTGCTTGGATCTAACCATGAGGCAATATGAGACAAACCCAAATTAAGAAATATTCTTCCAAATAAATATGCTCTTCAAAAATATCAATATCATGAAAGACAAAGGAAGAATGAGGAAACATTCCAGATTAAAGGAAACTAAAGACACATGACAACTGAACATAATGTGCGATCTTGGACTGGGAATAAATAGCTCTAAAGAATATTATTGGGGCAACTGATGAAATTTGAATAAGGTATATTGATTAATAATTGTCTTGTGTCAAGGGCAGATCTCCTGATTTTGATCATTGTACTATGGTTATGTAAGTGAGTATCTTTGTTCTTAGGAAATGCACATTGAAGTATTAAGGGGCAAAGTGGCCTGATGTCTTCATGGAATTCTTAAATGGTTCAGAAAAATCTGTATCTATAATATACATATAATTTATATTTGTAATATTAAAATATTTATTACATTCAAGATATAATATTGAATTATATACGCGGAGAGAAACAGAACTCTAAAGCATGCATACTGAAACTTTCAATGGATTAAAGACCTAAATGTGAAACCTGAAACCACTCTGACATTAACCACAGCACCTTCTTCTAGATATGTCTCCTAAGGCAAAGGAAACAAAAGTGAAAATAAACTTTTGGGACTACAACAAAATAAGAAACTTTTACACAGCAAAGGAAACCATCAACAAAACAAAAAGACAACCTACTGAATGGGAGAAGATATTTTCAAATGACACATCTACTAAGGGGTTGGTACCCAAAATATAAAAAGAACTTAGATAATTCAATACAAAAAGATCAAATAATCTAATTAAAAATGGGCAGAGGATCTGAACAGATGTTTTTTCAAAGAAGACATAGAGACGGCCAACAGATACATGAAAAGATGCTCAACACCACTCATCATCAGGGAAATGTAAGTCAAAACCACAATGAGATACAACCTTATAGCAGTTAGAATGGCTAAAATCAAAATGACAAGGAAGAACAAGGGTTGATGAGGACGTGGAGAAAAACGAACCCTCAATCACTGTTGGTGGGATGCAAACTGGTGCAGCCACTGTGAAAGACAGTATGGATGTTCCTCAAAAAATTAAAAAGAGAAATACCATATGATCATATGATCAAATAATTCCACTACTAGGTGTAAGGAAAATGTGATACACACACACACACACACACACACACACACACACACACACAGTGTGTGTAAGCCCAGGGCTTTGCCCCTCCCCCACTCACAGGTCCCTAATCTTTCCCTTGTCCTTCCAGAGCCTGTTTCCTCTCTCTTGCTTCCTTCTAGTTGTATAATGTAAGATAACAGCAGAGCTCTTATGAGTTCTGCAGAGAAAGACCCTACACAATTTTAGCCAAAGGAATAAGGAACTCACAAGAGAAATTAACTTCTATTTTATCCCTTCTTTTTATATAATTCACATTTTTTCTCCCTAGCAGGTCCTTCATCTCACATGAAATATGCCTTAAGCACCCTCCTTAAAACAATGAAACCAAAAACCATCCTGAATTTAATACCTGCTCCAGCTTCTATCCTCCCTGCCTCCCTTCATGGCTCAACCTCTAGAGAGGCTGTCTATATCTGTTCACTCTTCCCTCCCCTCCACCCGCCCTTCACCCACTGCAAACTGCCTTTTGCCCTCACCCCTCTATTGATTTTTTTTCATGTTTATTTATTTTTGAGAGAGAGAGAGAGAGAGAGAGACAGAGACAGACACAGAGCATGAGTGGAGGAGGGGCAGAGAGAGACACACACACAGAATCTGAAGCAGGCTCCAGGCTCTGAGCTGTCAGCATAGAGCCCGATGTGGGCTTGAACTCACAATCTGTGAGATCATGACCTCAGCCGAAGTCAGAGGCTTAACCAACTGAGGCACCCAGGTGCCTCACCCCTCTATTGAAACTACTCTTGCCAAACTCACCAGCTACCTCCTCATAACTAAAGCTGATGGGCAGCTGTTGACCCTCAATTTCATCTATTGGTAGCATTTGAGGCCGTTAAACCACTTCTTCTAGAAAGATTCTCATGGCCCTCATGGCCCCCATTCCTGATTCTCCTCTAACAACTCTGGCTGTTCCTTCTCAGTCTCCACTGCAAGACTCCCATAAGTCTGCTTATCCCTGAAATGTAGGTGCTACTTAGAGTTCTTTCCTAGGCCCACTCTGTGTGGCTTCCATTGTGTAATTTCAGAGCTTCAGGCTCATATTTCAGAATGCCTATCTGAATCCTCACTTGGCCATCTTATAAGCTCTGCAAACTCGACATATTCAAACTTGAACTTTTCACTTTGGCCAGGGTTCCTTATCTCAGAGAACAGCACCACACGGACTGAGCTGACAAGCCAGAAGGCTGTCATTCATCCTTGATTCTTCTTTCAACCTGCATACCAACCAGTCAATAATTCCTATTCATTCCAGCATTCATTCCAGCTGACATCAGGTCAGCACCATTCAGCATCAACTCATATCACTGCCGCAGCTACCAACTTCCAGCCTCCAACCTACAATTTACTCTGTATTTAAAATGATCTTTCTAATGGTAAAATACGATGTCACTTTGCTGCTCAAAACCCTTCGGTGGCATCTCATGTCTTCAACCTAAAGTCGAAACATGGCTCATAGAATCCTTCATGATGAGGACATTCTGACCATTTCTCCCCAGAATTTCTTTTCAGTTCCTTGGGCAAGCCAACTTCCCTCACATCCATGACTTAGAATGTGCCATGGCCTCTGCCTGGAACATTCTTTCCTCTTCACTAGCTAATTCCCATCATCCTCCCTCTGGATGTAGAATTACATGTGAATCAATAGCAACCTGTACTTGCCCTCACATAGCACATACCTTTCTCAAGTGTTATCCCATGTTCCCAAGTCTGCCTTTGCACACTAGACTAAGTTTTGTAGCATCTGTGACTATGTCTGCCTTGTTCACGACTGTGTTTCCAGTCAAGGCCACTGCCAACATCCAAAGAAGCCTCTCATAAGGCTCCCACATCTATCATATGGGAACTCTGTATAGAAGTTTTCTCCCCTCTGCTGTCTGAACTCTTGGGAAACATCTTTTTGTTTAGTGGCCTAACCCAATTCTAAAATATCACTCACTCCTCTTTCACAAATATTTATTTTTCTGTAGATATTAACTCATACTTTTCTTCTCTATCCTTAGTCACCATCAATGAAGCACTAATTTGGATCCCAGAAAATATTAGACCTAATCACACTAAAGTAAAAATCCATTAATCTCAATACTGTGAAGATTCAACTTTTTGGTTATAAGGAAAAAGAACTCTTAAACTAGATCTTAGGAAATCAAGGATGCATCTAGCACATTTTCCTCTTTTGAATTTAACAATTTTTACAAAAATAGAGCACTCTTCGCATTCAAATGTAAGACATGGTGAAATGCAGTTTTCCATTGCCTTACTTTACTTATTAGAGTAATAACAAAGTTAAATATGCTTTTTGATTTTTATCTCTGAAACAACCTTTTCCAAATAAATGAAGATTTATTACGTAGTTCTCTTTATTTGAGTTTTAACTGAGAACCATGTTTCACTTTGAATGGGTTACCAAACTGAGCCCCTGTGATTACTAATTAAGAGACAGTATCTTGCAGTATTTTCTTCCATATGTGGCTTTGGGCTTGTTGTTAGAAAGGCACAGGGGCACCTGGGTGGCTCAGTCGGTTAAGTGTCTGACTCTGGCTCAGGTCACGATCTCATGCTCCATGGGTTTGAGCCCCACGTCAGGCTCTGTGCTGACAGCTCTGAGCCTGGAGCCTGCTTTGGATTCTGTGTCTCCCTCTCTCTCTGCCCCTCCCTCGATTGCTCTCTCTCTCTCTCTCTCTCTCTCTCTCTCTCTCTCTCTCTCAAAAATAAATAAACATGAAAAAAAATTGAAAAAAAAAAGAAAGAAAGGCACAGACCACTCTTCACTAGGACATTTTGCTTCATTGTGAGCTTGCTACTAAGTCAACTGTCTGCCGAGAACAAGATAAAACCTATCACCCCCTCCACTGACAGACTAACATGCAGAGTCAGAGTAACTGTAAGAAATGAATGTCTTCCAGAGCAGGTCCAGGTTCATGTTTTGCAAAACCTGGATGAACTTTGCAAAACACATTAGGAGAAACGAGAATGCAGATACACACTTTGTCAGCTTCAAGTGATTTTCTGAACTGCGCATCTGACTTTCACAAGGAGGGGAAAGAATAAAAACAAAATGGCTGCCAAGCATGTTTTAACTGATTCTGACTGGAAGGGTGGCTACTGTCCAGTCGGGATGACTGGAATGACTGTCCAGAGCCTGCTCCTTGGCTCCTGACCCCAAACACTTCAATTGCATTTAATCCATTAGGCCACGCTCTGTCTTAAACTCATTCCGTAGAGATGATATGAATTATCAATATAGAATTAAAGACTGCATTTCACTACCAACACAGCTTTGAGCTTTTCCCCCAACATGCTCTCATACAATACTGCTAGGAGAATAAACTGGCAAAACCTTTGAAAGGCAATATGGTCTGATGTATCACTTTCCTTAAGAATATTTATATAATTTAAGTTAGCAACTGTACTAAGAAATAATCATAAATAGAGAAGCCCTGGGCACATAAGAATATTCACTGAAGGATAGAAAGGTTATTTATAACAGCAACACCAGAAATGAGGAAATGAACATGAGGGGAGTAATATTTTGTGCTTGCTTTCTACTACATATAATTTTTAGTATTTTACATTTGCGAACACATTTAATCTTCATAACAACCCTATGAAGCAGGGCTTTTCCTTTTTCCTTTTTTCAGATAAGAATAGTGAGACAGATAAGGATCTGCCCAAGCTGGTGCTGGAGCTGAGATAGGAAGGATAGGGTGTCAAAACAGTCCAGCTCTGGAGTCTGCCCTTCAAAGTACTATCACTTCTGTGCTTTCTCACATAGTCACTCCTCACATATTATGTAGTTAAGCATGTTTGTAATAACGTGGAGAAATGCTTATCATGTCTAGCTAGGAAAAGAAATGTAACCACAAATATGTAAATTAAAAAAGGAAAAGAGGGGCACACCTGGGTGGATCAGTCGGTTAATTGTCTGACTCTAGATATCGACTCCTGACTTCGGCTCAGGTCATGATCTCACAGTTCGTGAGATTAAGCCCTGCATCAAGCTCTGCACTGACAGTGCAGAACCTGCTTGGGATTCTCTCTCTCTCCCTCTCTCTTTACTCCTCCCCTGCTTGCTCTGTCTCTCAAAATAAATAAATAAATAAACATTAAAAACCTTTAAGAAAAAGAAAAAAAACCCCACACCTCTATGGTTTGAATAAGATATTCAAGGTTTAGACACCAATATGGTATTAGTGATAATCTTTGGGTGGTGGAGTTACAATTTTTCCCCGTTATTTTGTATTTAAAAAATTTTTTTTGACGTTTATTTATTTTTGAGACAGAGCATGAATGGGGGAGAGTCAGAGAGAGAGGGAGACACAGAATCTGAAACAGGCTTCAGGCTCTGAGCTGCCAGCACAGAGCCCGACACGGGGCTCAAACTCACGGACCATGAGATCATGACCTGAGCCGAAGTCAGATGCTTAACGGACTGAGCCACCCAGGCGCCCCATTATTTTGTATTTTTTAAAGTAAGCATGTATTTTCTTTCAGATGGTAAAAATGATCACTTAGTCCTCTTTAAAGCTCTCATGTGCTTCCTACTCCCACTCACCTTTCCCTCTACCTGCTGACCTTGAACGACACAGGTTTGAACTGTGCAGGTCCATTTACATGTGGGTATTTTTTCATAAATACAGTACAATACAATAAATGTATTTTCCTTCTGATTTTTTTAAATGTTTATTTATTTTTGAGAGAGAAAGAGAGACAGAGAGGCTGTGAGCAGGGGAGGGGCAGAGAGAGAGGGAGGCACAGAATCTGAAGCAGGCTCCAGGCTCTGAGCTCTAAGCTGTTAGCACAGAGCCTGACATGGGGCTTGAACTCCTGAACCGTGAGATCATGACCTGAGCCAAAGTCAGATGCTTAACCAACTGAGCCACTCAGGTGCCCCTCCTTCTGATTTTGTTAATGATATTTTCTTTTCTCTAGCTTACTTTATGGAAAGAATATAGTATATAATACATATAACACAAAATATGTGTTGACTGTTTATGTTATTGGTAAGGCTTCTGGTCAACAGCAGGCTCTCAGTAGTTTAGTTTTTGGGATGTCAAAAGTTATATGTAAATTCGACGGCACAGGATGGGGGTGGGGGTCAGTGCCCCTTGACCCCCATGTTTTCAAGGATCAATTGTATTTCCTTCCTCCTTGCTTCACTTCATACTTCCACTGTGAATTTTTTTTTCCTCCTGGGCCTCATTTCTCCCATCTCTTATTTCTTATCTTTTTTTCTTTCTTCTCCTTCTTATTCTTCTTCCTGTGTTACTCTCTCCTCCCTTCCCCATCCATCCCATAAGGCTCATGAGCAGAAGGAGGAAAAGTCCCCATAGCCCTAACTTCCTAATGGCCCTTTCCGTCTGTACCCTCCTGATGGGTATATGTAAGGGGAAGGGAGGTTGCAGGGTATTTTGTGATAAAAACCGATAATTTTTAACATTATGTTTTAGTTTTTCTAGTGGCTTCTAAAATTGCTGATATAAAATTCTTTGACGTGAAAATGTGAGGTCACTTGGCTAGTCACCGATTCTTGACCCCACTGGTTTCCCAGCATTCTCTGCTTTCTGCTCCTTTCTCTGCTGCTGGTGAATGATGGGCACCTTTTGGCATTTCTTCCCGGCAGCCCTGTGTTCCCTGTTCCTGCAACATTCTTGCTTTTTCTTCTTGCTCTTCCTTCTTCCAGGCCTGCACTTCTCTTTGGACCATGATGCTACCCTCAGTCAGTAGTCCTCAGGCCACGCTTTGGCTCCCGGAAATGGCTGGTTGGCTGGTTTTATTGACTCACTCCAAGGCCCCTTGCATTGTTAAAACCTGAATCTGACAGGAGTAGAAGCGGTAATATCGATGGCTTGAGGAGTGAAGGGTTCCCTCTGTTCTCCCAGGTCATCTGCCAGACCACTGGGATTCAAGTCAAGAACACCTGCTGACCAGGCTGGCTTAGAAGACTGAGTGGGTCAGGTAATTAAGGCCTGTCTAGATGATTCTTCCTCAGACTCTAGGCTCCTTTTAAGAGTTGGCTACAGATTTTGGTATGTGTGTTGCCGAAGCGAGCATAAGAGTTGGCTACCAATTGAGAAAAATGTTAGTCACCTAAAGTTTTATTCCCAGTTAGCAGGTTTTGCTAACTTTCCAGTGCCAGTTTTCTTCTTAAATCTCGGTTCTCAAGTACCTTATAGTATTGGCAGTCTCAAAAATATAAGCACTTTTTGGGGCATCTGGGTGACCCAGTCAGTTAAGCAGCCAACACTTGATTTTGGCTCAGGTCATAATCTCAAGATTCATGAGTTCAAGCCCCACATTGGGGGCTTGAGATTCTCTCCCTCTCCCTCTCTTTCTGCCTCTCCCCCACTCATGCACTCTTTCTCTCCCTCTCTCTCCCTCCCACTCAAAAAAAAACCCACAAAACTTGAAAAAGTCTTCAGATTATACATATATATATGTGTGTGTGTGTGTATATATATATATATACACACATATATATCCTTCCTCAAAATGTGCTTGCCTGGCTCCATTCCTCATAATAATTTCCCACCCATCGTATTGCTAGAGCCTCATGACCAGCCTCACTGACCTAGGTCTCTCCTGTTCCTGCTTCCTGAAGGATGATTTCGATCATACTCTTCTCAGATAAAAATGCTTTCGGGTTACCTTTATTACTGACCCAACAAACTCAAATGCTAAGTTTAGCATTCCCCTCACCATCCCCATAACAAGGAAAAAAAATCACTTTTTCTGATTGTAAAAGTAACCTGTATTCATTGTAAGCAATCAAATAAGGTCAGGCAAGACATAAAGGTGTGAACAAGAAAGTGGCAATCCCTTGTAATTTTCCCTCCCAGAGAGAGAGGTGTCATTAATCAGTTTGTTTTGTTGAGCTTTCAAAATCCCACATGGCCCACTGGATTCACCATGGCTGTCCGTCCCCAATGCCTCTGGTCAGGCCCCGTTCCTCAAGCCCCACAAGCTGACTCCTACTTCTGGGGCTTTGCTGGTGGTGTTCAGTCCTCTGTAATGGCCCCCATCTTCCCCTCCCCCCATCCACTTCATCCCTAGCTTTGAAAATCTTTTGAAAGCACAAGTTCTCCTTGCTGCATGGAGCCTTTCAAGCCTTACCAATGCTCAGAGTATGTACTCTGTGCCACACGATTCAACCAGAAAACTGTCTCCTGCTGGTGCGACCCCATCTCTCCTAGATCATATACTGTCAGGGAACCAGGATCATACCTTATGCTTTCTGAAGCCTCATGATATGGTGGGCACTCACAAATGTCTGTCTAATAAATACTTATGAAAAAATAAATGGTTGAGTAGCTTCCTTCTAATTTAGTGAAATATCTTAATTCTTTGGAGACTACATTTAATTTTTTATAGGTTACAGACCTATAGGCTAGTGAAAATTTACATGGATATAGTGGAAATGCCTTTTAAGTTCCGTACTTCTATTTCCAGAATACCTATGACATTTGCGTGCCTATTAAGGCAGGGATTTTCCTTATGAGAACCCTTTGGTTCCAGCACAGAGTGGATGAGTTGCTGGGGCATCATTTACTTCTTGCTCACTAAACTGTCCCCCCTTCTGTAATCAGTCCATCAAGTTCACACAATTGTGGCACCGAGAATGATGATACGTCCATAAATCAGTGCTCAAACTGCTGGTTGTTGCTTAAGTGCCCAGGTGATGAATGTCCTTCTGCACCTTCTTAGTGCAGAATATTTTGATTGATTTAACAAAGGTTCCAATTCAGTCAAGGGCCATGAAACGCTCCATGGCGTTGAGGAACAACATCCCAGGACTCCAAGCAAGAGCCCATGTGAAAAAGAAACAGCGAAACATAAGCAGGGATGGAGGTAGGTTTGCTGCCCCCCCCAGCCAATGCCTATTTTTGGACTAAAAGATAATACATGTGGAAGTTGCAAATTGCCAACCAACAAGGGTTGCAGATTCGCACTCACCTCTCATCGCATTTAATCAGAATCACGCTGTCTGTTCCAATCCCCAGAGCTGCAGCTCCCTTCTTGAGAGAAAAATGACTCTAAAAAAAAAAAACATTTATAATTAGTTGTGTGTAAATTCAAGATCCATTCCCTCAGCTGTTTTTTTTTTTCTCCTTTTATTTTTAATCTCCCTCAAAAAACCTCACTTGCTGAGAGAAGATGGCATCTTTCCATTGAGGTTTGTTTTTTTAACCTGTGGTGAAAGGCACATAACATAGAATTTACCACCGTAACCATTTGTAAGTATACAGTTCAGCGGCCTTAGGTACATTTATGTAGCTGTGCAACCATCATAAACCATCCATCTCCGGAATTCTTTTCATCTTGCAAAAGTGAAATTCTGTACCCATTACACAATAATTCCTCATTCCTCCCTCCCTCAGCCCCTGGCAACCACCACTGTACTTTCTGTCTTTATGAATTTGACTACCTTTGGTGCCCCATGAAAGTGGAACCATATAGTATTTGTTAGTTTGTGACTGGCCTATTTCACTCAGCATAGTCGTCCTCAAGTTTCATCCATGTTGCAGCCTGTGCCAGAGTCTCCTTGTCTGTCCATTCATCCATCAGTGGATACTTGGGTTGCTTCCACCATTTGGCCATTGGGGATAATGGTGCTATGAACATGCGTGTACAAATATCCCTTTGAGCCCTGCTTTTAATTCTTTTGGGTATAAACCCAGAAATGGAATTGCTGGGTCAATGGTAATTCTATTTTTGAGGAATTGCCATACTATTTTTCATAGCAGCTGCCCCATTTTACATCCCCACCAGCAGTTCCCAATGGTTCCAACTTCTCCCCAAACTTGCCGATAGTTGTTATTTTCTGTTTTTTGGTAAGAGTCATTCAAATGGGGGGGAGTGGTATCTCATTATAGGTTTCAATTTGTATTTCCTTAATGATTACTGATGTTGAATGTTTTGTGTGCTTATTGGCACACATTGTACATTGTCTTTAAAGAAATGCATATGCCAGTCTTTTGCCCATTTTTAACAGGTTGTTTTGTGGTGGTTGTTGTTGAATTCATTCGAGTTTTTATTTCTTCTTTCTTTCTTTCTTTCTTTCTCTCTCTTTCTTCTTCTTCTTTTTTTTTTAGAGAGAGAAAGAACATGGGCAAGCAGGGGAGGGGCAGAGGGAAAGAAGGAGAGACAGAATCCCAAGCAGGCTCCATACCTAGCACAGAGCCCAACATAGGGCTCGATATCATGACTATGAGATCATGACCTGAGCCAAAATCAAGTCAGACACTCAACCAACTGAGCCACCCAGGGGCCCCTCACTTGAGTTTCTGAGTGAAGATAATAAGACCCTGGAAATTATAAATGGACCTGCTACCCCAACAGACAATAATCCAAACCAATTCTACATATAAGGCATAAAAACAAGTCAACTGACTCCAGGAGCTATGTACAATATGGCTTCCAGGCTTATATTTTCCTACCAAGAGATTACACTCAGTGTCTCTCAAGTTCAGTGAAATTGTGGGCACTCAAGAGAAGAAGTTGGCCTTAAATCCAGCACTCTTTACCCCAGACTTGGCGCAAGAACTAGTTGCTGTGTGGGCGACCTCTCATCCTGAGGCAGGAGCAGGGAAAAGGCATCAGTCACTGGCTTGAGGAGGATAGTGTGCAGAAAAGGCCACACTGACAAGCCACTGCCAGATCTTTGTTTGTGCTTTTGGTTATTGATCGAGGGTAGGCTTCTGAATCTCAATGGCTGTAATCACAGGGCAATTTGGAAAACTGAGAGAGGCTAACCTAAGCCCAGCTGTATGGCATCTGCCCAGCAGCCTCTTACTATTAACTACACATCATTAAGCTGTCCGAAAGGAGAGCTGCTTCCTCAATTTACATCTCCAAAGGGTTGCTGACTGGAATTTTAAGTTAGAGTTTGGAGTGTACTCTCTCTGAATGCCCACTTTTGACTCATCTGAATTCTTATATATGCAGCATAGGAACTATTAACATATATATTTTTAGGGGGTGTGTCTAATAAGCAAGAAGAAATCACATTGATAACAGCAGCAAATAATGTAAACCAATAAATGAGGCCCTGGACAGAGGAGTTTAAAAGGCCCAGTGTACCCAAGGAGTAATGACAAAGGGCCATAAGCCTCATTTTACAATCAGAAAGACGAAGTAGACAGTCGTTACCAAGATACCTGGGAACTAGGAGAGAAAGCTTAACTGGGTTTGTAAAGATGCATGACTCCCCCAACAACACAAAAAAGTGTTCTCTCTTGCATCGTTAGCAGATCCCCGGGTGACCCCCAGAAGAAAGAGCTCAGGGGGAAATGGCACAGAACAGAGGGACCAGCTGCCCACTGAGCAAGCACAAACCACTCAAATGAAGTCCCTCAGTGAAGGAGCTCCTAAGCACTGTTAAAACCAAACACAAATGGTGGCCAGACTTGAAAATTTCCTGAGCAGACAAAATCAGTTTAGTCCTACAAGCAGAGCTTAATTTAGCTTATTTTGCATGACAAGTGAGGCTAACAACTCAGGTCACATCTTGCTTCTGCCTCTGAAAATCATAACAGAAACTTAAATTGTTCCCCCAAATTGATATGAGGTAACCACTAGGCAATGCTCTTTCATTTCAGAGAATTCTAATACTGTTCCCAGTCACTGTGAAGAGTCAACAGTCACTGCTACCACACCATATAAACTGCTTGTAACAATATACTCGGAGTCTCATACCCTGTTTTGGTTTGAGCGCTCTGGGTTTGCAAAGTCTCTTTTTGGCGTGTGCACAATAAACTTTCACTAATTACTACTACCTCAGTGAGTCCTTGGTTTTACTTTTGTTTTTGTTTTTGTTTTTCCTAAATCTTTGATAGTACTAAACTGCCAAATGGCAGTTTCTCTAAGTAAGAGATCTGGTGCACCTGGTCAATGAGAGGAAGTAGTCTTGTCTGTTTTTTAATGAGAAAGAATAGGGATTCTCAAATGAGGGGCAATTACCTAGGATAATTGATCACTCTAGCAAATGCCACACACGTAAAGAAAAAACACATGCCCAAATAGAAGGCTTCAAGATGGGGAACGAAAAGGGATATGAGGCATGAAAAAGAAGATTAGGTACCGAACACTGAGCCTGTTTACATTTTCAGGAAAGAGAGCAGGGAAATCACTAGATGTTATCCACAAATAGCAAGGGACCGTGGAGAGCAAGGAGCCAGAGGAAAAAAAAAAAAAAAGACACTACCTAATGAGGAAGAAACAGTGAAAACAGCTTAAATGGCACATCTCTGTGCTGGTGAGAACACATCGGGAGTCATTTTTAATCCTTGGCACCATGTTTAATGGACCTACTTGTTGATGAACCACAGCAGAGCAGCATGCTGGGAGCTGAGGAGCCCAGAAACCAGGTGTTTGAAGAGAGCTCAGAGGATGCTTGTTCATGGGCAGAGGGCAACCAGGACATGTGGCATGGGTGGCCCTCATATCTGAAGGGCTGTGTCAAGGTAAGAGGAAAGGGACAGATGGTTCTGGGTGGCTTCAGAAGGTAAAGCTGTGAACAAAAATTGAAAGCTACAAGGATTCGGATGTGTCCCCAAATCATCAAGACTCTTGTGATGATCAGTCATTCATCAACAGAATGGCTGGGGAATGAGTTAATGAATATCCCCCGTATCTCCTCCACCCTGATCTTGGAAAAATAATAGACTTGCTAGAATCTAGGGCTTATTTAGAACTATATCATATTTCTATTTGGGTAATAGATATTAAAACCCATCTGATTTTTATTTTTTTACAAAATGAAAATCCAAGATTGATGGGAGATTAACTTCTCTATCCTTTTTTAAAAAAATCACAAGTAATCTAGATACAGGCTACATGATTCAGCTGACATTTAAAATATGTGCAAATAGGGGGGCCTGGGTGGCTCAGTCAGTTAAGTGTCCAACTCTTGATTTCAGCTCAGGTCATGATCTTGGTGTTCATGAGATTGAGCCCCACATAGGGCTCTGCACTGGGTGTGGAGCCTGCTTAAAATTCTCTGTCCCTCTGCCCCACTCCTGCTCATGTGCACTCATGCACACTCTCTCTCTCTCAAAACAAAATAAAATAAAATAAATAAAATATGTGCAAGTAACCATGGGGTTGTATAGTTATAAAATAATTGTAATTAAAAAAATAAGCTGGCTTTCTGGGCTTGGGTAGGATAAGATTATCCAGAGTAAGAATGCGTGGGGGTGAGAGCCCACAGGCTGGGGCAGGGGCATGAGCTCCATCATTCCATCTAGCCCTATGACTAGAGGGTACGCATCAGCTCCTTCCTTCAGTAATGGGGACAATAAATCTTTTCTGTCTTTAGGGATGGTGGGAGAATAAGGTGAATAGGGAAAAGCTCTGAGACAAACCACTTCAGTCTCTTGACATGCTGGTTTCTCTCCCTCTATTACAATTTAGATAAGCAGCTTGGAAACCTGATTATAACTATGTCAAGCCATTGTTGGTCACATCCAAATTTTTAACGGAGACTCAGATTCAACTACTTAGTGGACCACGGGGCCTCAGGGAAAGCTTCTGCTAAGCTCACGGACACAAAGATTTTTAAAACGGCCCTCAGTCCCCTGCTACCTCCCCTATTTCATCACCTGCCTTGCTTCCTCTTGCTCTTTCTACTGCTAGCACTGGTCTTCTTAGTCTTCTGTGCGCTCACGAAGCTTGTTCTTGCCTCTCAGCCTTTGTACTTGCCATTCCATTTCTTGGGCAATCCTTCCCTCAGACATTTATATGGCTCCCTCCCTCATTCGATGTAGGTCTCTGCTATATATCACCTCCACAAAGACCTTTTATGAGCATCTTGTAAAACAGCCCACTACTGCCCCATTCTCTTGTCAGCATGTGGCATTAAAGCAAATATTTATTAGTTTACTATCTGTCCCCTACTAGAACACAGGTTACATGAGGGCAAGGACTTAGCTGTAGCATATAGTTAACACGGATTTATCAAATTTGACCATATGCTCAGAGAACAAGTCCAGAAAAATGTCTACTATTTATTGACACAAATCTCTGGCCACAAATCCCAATATTGAGGTGTGGCTTTGGTGATTGGGGCCAGATGATGGTGGCCTAAATAGACCCCAACACCTCTAATCTAAAGCTCATTCTAAAAGCAAGTCCAGAGATCTTCCTGACATCCATCCCAAAGGGCCCAAGATGGGGTCCTTCCCAAGCAGGAAGCTGCTGTAGGCCCTGATAGCCAGATCAGCCATTTTGGGAAGAAGCAACTCAAAACTTCAAACAAGGAAAGAAAAAGGACACACTAGGTTGGAAATGTCAGTTCTTGACTCTTCTGACATTCTGTCAAAAGCTCTATCTTCTATCTCTAAGGTCTATTCATTATCCTTGGACTTGAACCCCTTTGTGAGTGGAGTGAATGAAGCATGTTTGGAGGAACACCAAACAGAGGTGGATGGGGGGCCTTACATAGCAGGACCCCCAACAAATATGTCGTGAAGCCCAACCTACAAAAGAGGTGAAATCTGCTTCGTTGACCCCTCTGCATGTTTTGGACACCGCTCCCCGCTCAGCAATTATAGGAGCAACAGTCTTTCCCTTGTCCTCCTTTTTCTCCACACTCCTCCCATACACCTACTGGTTTGCCCCTATACATCCTGAGATTTGATGAAAATGATAGCCTTTTCTGCCTTAGACTGGGTCCTTGTCCTTGCTTCTACTCATCAAGTGGCCTTAAAAGAGCATACTACTTTCTAAATCATCTGATTTACAAAGAAGCTTGTACTCTGTGAGACCACCTCATTGATTTCTAATTATAATGATTTGGAGGATAGGGGATCACCCAACCACATTCTCAGAGACTCCATGTGATTCTGATGTGATATGGATCTGCATACAAGGCACCTCCGGGAAGCTGGTACCTTATCACTTATAGTTCTACAGTGTAAAGTCACCCATTGTGAGCTTGTGCTCTAAGTAAGTGCTAAAAGAAAAGAATAATATGTATCGAGATTCAGTTGACATGAAAAGAGATCCAAGGATGACAGCTGGTGACAAATGTGAACATCAGCACTGAGCATGTATTCCCTTACAGTGATCACTCAGTGTGGTCTCTGGGGCACTGAGAAGTGTGACTATCCCCTCCGGACCCCTGTCCTTTCCTTCCCCCACAGTACAATATATGCTCCCTGAGAGCAGGCACTGGGTCTGTTCTGTTCACTGTTGCCTCCCCAGTACCTGAGGCATTGCCTGGCACATATTGCACTGAGTGAATGAAGGAAGGTATAAAGAAAACATCCCAGTGCTCCATGGTGCCCTTGTGCCTTGCTGACCCCTTCTTTTGTCTCCTATTGCAACAGAAATACCCCAGGAGAGGCACTTAGGTTTTATGAATCATTTACAGGGCTCTCAGGCTCTTTCTTGAGAGTAGGTTTTCATGGGATTGAGTAGAGGGAGAAAATGACACAGGGGTGATGATGGCCCTGAAATGAATAGGAAGTAGGAATGCAGAGGCTAAAGGTAAACTGGTTTTAGCTCACAGTTTCATTTCCTGAAGTTCTGTCAGGTGAAGCT
This sequence comes from Panthera uncia, assembly GCF_023721935.1. NCBI lineage: Eukaryota > Metazoa > Chordata > Mammalia > Carnivora > Felidae > Panthera > Panthera uncia. The sequence goes on along the minus strand of NC_064809.1, from coordinate 23,742,188 downwards.
TCTGTCTAATGGGAGCATTACATGGGAGCTGTCTGTTTCCAAGCTGCCTGGGTCACCTTTAGTTTTTTTTTTTAAACATAAAGGACATCTATTTTTTGAATTGAAGCCTCTCCTATAGTGTTTTTATGTGAAAACCATTTTTCTAAACAATTATGAGAATCATCTCCCTCCCAAAGTGGGTTGAGGCCATGAGGGGGCTCTGCAGAACACTGGTGACTAGTTGTAAAGAGCGGAGTGAGTTGTGCCCATTGCGTAAAAGATCCCAGTACCTGTAATCTGATTTGAAGAACAGTTTTCCTAAATGCAATTATGCTGTTCCACTGAAATTCTTTCTGGAAGAGCTTGTTGCACACAAGGAAATAAGAGAAATTTGGAATGAAGCTCACAGTTTGGGCTTTCAAAGGATTCAGAGCTAGAGATATAAATTATTGAGCTAGAGTCTTAACTTCCCTCTAAACCTACTTTCAAGAAAGGACCTAAAACCCATCAGATTAATTTTTGCCAAGCTTTTCTATCACTGAAGATTTGGTGACAACGATGAGATTTCAGCAAAGGATGAGTATTGAACCAGCCAATCTTTAAGATCCTTTCCAATTCTGAGATTTTGTGATTCCATATTGTGGAGGAAAATAATCTTAGAACTCTTTGCTTATGTGCTATCTCTTATTTCAATTTAGTGGATATATTTACTTCTTCTAATGTTCTTCATAGCAATATTATTTGTTTAATTCAGCCCTGTTCAAAATTTCAAGAAAACAGTTGGATTTGGACAAACAAAAATTTAATAGCTTGCCCTCCTTATCATCATGGGAAAATTCTAGTCTGGGTTGGCATCCAGAAAAGAGACGGGTAGCTCTGTGGGTTACAAAAGAGCGAGACAGTGTGGATCATTTAGAAAACAAAAGATGACCCTTCCCTTCCTCAATGTGTGATGTTTCTGGTTGGATGCTGGAAGACTTTCTTAATGTCATTTCTATCCCTATAGCTCTACACAGGTCCAAGTTTTAAACTCAGTGCTCAGACTAGAAGAAAAGTCAGTAACTGCTCAATAGATTAGAAAATTATATTAGCACTAGAAGAACTAACATGGGGAAAACAGGATTTCAGAAAGGATGCTACCACGTGAATTTAGAGCAGCCAGCTAGAGTGGTGTAGAGATCACCCAACCCAGTATTTGAAAGACTGGTACTGGGATTATCAGGAAACTGATATTCTAGATCTGACTCTGTCATTGACTGGCTGTGAAACCCTGGGCAAAGCATCTATCACCTCTGGGACTTGGTTTCCTCATCTACAAATAGTTTTTTTTTTTTAAGTTACCTAACATTTATATAGAGTTTCCTACATTACAGGAGCTGAGGTGACTGCTTTTTTTTAAAATGTTTATTTTATTTTTGAGACAGAGAGAGAGAGAGTGAGTAGGGGAGGGGCAGAGAGAAAGGGAGAGAGAGGATCTGGAGTGAGCTCTAGGTTGATGGTGGAGAGCCCAATGTGGAGCTTGAACTCACGAACTATGAGATTATGACCTGAGCTAAAGTTGGATGTTTAACTGACTGAGCCACCCAGGCACCCCACGGTGACTGCTTTATAAGGCTCTCATTTAAGTCTCCAAAAGTCTTGGGCCTTGGAAACTCTCAAATAACATGAAGAAAGATAATACTTAAAGCAGCTTCTGCCATAGCCATTGTCCTACCCCCCACCCCCGCCCCTAGGGATCCACAAAGCAGCTCTTCTACTCATCCTTTCTCCCTGCAGGTAAGGGACTCAGGAAAGAACTTCCATGCAAAGATGGAAATTGTTTGGCCTGGAAAAAAAAAAAAAAGGCATTTGAGACATGACTTGGTAATCTTCTGTCTTCAGCCTGTGGGGATCTATTTCTGGGGCTGGTGGAGACAAGGTGATTGTAAAACCTGAAAAGATGAAGGGAATATACGGCCTGGCCCGAAGCTGGAAGGAACTACACTAAGTGATGAATGGGATGGAATGGCCCTGAGGTTTAAAGCCCAAAGGAAGTAGATATAGGGGTCACATTACCTCTCAACCTGGAGCTTCAAGGGTAGGGCTCACTTTTAAGGGCTTATCTGAACAGAATGGTTTGGATCAAGAGTTCAATAAGACATAGGAGTGCCTTAAGTGAACTCTGAAAGTCCCCTCCAGCCCAGGTCTATGAGATAATAAGGAAGGTTGCAGGGTATTTTTTGTTTTGGTAGGGGCAGTAACAATTTAGCATCACGTTCACATTAAGAAAAAGCACTTGGTGGAAATTTTATTTGGGAAAGTATAAAATATTAAATTAATTGATGAGATATGGCATACAAAATGTTGTTGCTGAATATTTTAATCTGGTTTCTACATTGGTAGTTGGGACAGGGAGCTCACTGACCTGGGGGTTGGGAAACCCATTTAATCCTGACTCTACTTGCAGCCTCTTCATTTAAAAAATGCTGATAACAGTCTTTGCTCTGCCTGTCCTATGATATTGTTGTGTGAGTCAAATGAGTTAATGTATATTGCAAGTGTATTGGAAATTGTCAAATAGTTTTCATATATAAGGTATCATACGTTAGATAAAGAGCTCATCTGGGGCACCTGGGTGTCTCGGTTGGCTAAGTGTCTGACTTCAGCTCAGGTCATGATCTCACAGTTCATGGGTTTGAGCCCCGCATTGGGCTCTGTGCTGACAGTTCAGAGCCTAAAGCCTGCTTTGGATTCTATGTCTCCCTCTCTCTCTCTGTCCCTCCTCTGTTTGTGCTCTGTCTCTCAAAAAACAAATAAATGCTAAAAAGTTTTTTTTTTAAAAGAAAGAAAAAGAGTTCATCTTATCAAAAAATAAGCCTAGAGTTAGAACCAATTGCTATTTTAGGAAAGGTTCATAATTCAAATGTTCTTTCATAATTATATGCATGGATAGAGGTAAAGAAGGAGGAGGAAAAATTGAATGGTAATTGTACAGCTGAATCACCTTTCTTTTGCTTAGAAGTGAAGAAGTAGACTCTAAGTTTGCAATATCAAAAAAAGAAGGCATAGCAAAATTATTCTTACACCACATGACCCGGGTTTTCTGGGCAAGGTTAAGTCAATTTCCATGAAACTTGAGCCAAGAAATTCATGCAGACACCAGACAGCATAGTACAGCTTGCTGGTCGACCAACCTCATTTCGTGGTGTGCAAACAGCATGGAAGCCAAAATAAAAAGATGCCCAATATAAGATCATTTGAATTTTTTGAGGCTGAGACCAGAGTAACATTTAACTATTTTGGGACACAATACTATAGGGAAATAGTAATTGGAAAAAATTATATCATGATTTTCTATCTGTGGACAAGTTGAGAAATGAAAATTATCTCATGGTGGGGTACTAGGCTTAACAGGTTGAATATGCCCTCCCTGAATAGATGTCCACATCCTAATCCCTAAAACTTAAGAATATGTTACCTTACATGGCAAAAGGAACTTTGTAGATGTGACTTAACTAAGAGTCTTGAGATAGGAAATTGTCCTGGGTTATTTGGGTGGGCCCAATGTCATCACAAGGGTCTTTATAAGGGAAAGAAGAGAGAGTCAGAGTGAGGGAAGGTGATATGGTGACAAAAGCACAGGTCAGAGAGAGAGAGTGAGAGAGAAGAAGAGAGAGATTTGAAGATGTTTTACTGGTTTTGAAGTTGGAAGAAGTGTCCATGAACCAAGGAAGGCAGCTGGCCTCTAGAAACTGGAAAAGGCAAGGAAACGGATTTTTCCCTTATGGTCTCCAGAAGGAACACAGTGTTACCTGACCCATAGATTTCTGACCTTCAGGACTATAAGATAATAAATTTATGTTGGCTTAATCCATTAAGTTTGTGGTAATTTGTTTTAGCAGCAATAGGAAGTAAAACACCAGGTAATTTGAGGCTGTGGACTTCTCTGCTAAATTTGACCTCTGTAAATTGAGGAAGGGCAAAACAAAATACTAAAACATGATTAAAAACAAGATGCTAAAGATCATTTGTTAACATAAATCACTAGTTTCCTTTGATTCCATGGCCACTGCTATAATTGTGAATTGTATTCACTGGCTTCCAGTCGTACTTGCCCTTTGTTTCCTTATTATGAACACACACACACACACACACCACTTAAAGAAGAAAAAGAAAAGTTCCATAGGAGATGTGCCTTGACTCCTACTATGACTCCCTGCATCTCCCCACTGATGTCTCTTTACAGGAGCCCCTAGTTTCCCTATAGACCCTTCTTCCACCCCCATCTCTTTATTTCCCCCACCATGAGAGGGCTTCTTGATCTTCCTTGAGACAATTGTTTCCCAAACTTTAGGCTACTTTGAGGAAGAGGTTGTGAAAGGAAAATCTCAGGAATTACATGGCTGGTAATGCTTACTAATGCCTGTTGAGAACAGCCTCTGGTTTGCTGCTGGGCCCATTGGTGGGAGAATCTGGAACCAAGATTTTGCTCAAACAGCTGCTTTGAGCTTGTGTGTGGCCCCATCTCTGCACAGGAGAGTAAGCTGGAGGCCTAACAGACTGACGCTGTTTAGCTTATGTAAATAGGGTGGGCCACTTTTTTCAATGTGCCTGCGACAGTAGGGAGAATGGCATTAACTCTTCTAAAGCCATGGAAAGAATATGGAGTACCACACTGTGGCATTCAGCTGAAAGACCCAGCTCTCAGCACCCCACCTGGACAACTACATAGCAGAGCACAGGAGCCTGTGATTGGCTGGGACAGAACTGACCCAGAGATGAGATATGAGAGATATGACCACTAGGCCATTTCTCTACAGTGATAAAAATCTCTGATTCAGCCTCCCAAAGACTAGCATTAAATGGTTCAAGACACCATTAGGGTAGACTATCTGATCAGAATTTTCATACAGAAAGATTGTATCAATAGGACATACTGGAGTTTTGAGTTATGTAGGCACAGCATCAATTGTCCAAATGAGCTCATAGTCACTCTGGCCTCTCCTCTCCCTCTTCCCCCAACATACAGCATTACTACAGAAAAATGAAGGGTAGGAACTAGAAGTAAAAACATTCTGCTTTCTCTATGAAGGTTTTCCTAAATTTCAAAGAGAAAGGGCTTCCCCCATCGTACCACTCAGCTGCTCCCTCCCCAAATTCTCTCCCAAGAAGTATCTTCTAGGAAGAGAACCTCTGGGGATAAAGCGTTTCCAAATAGGACTCCTTCCACTTGGGCTTTACAGATGAAAACCTTAAACCTGGAAAGAACAGAAACACGTACATGCTCGGATGTGAAGGCAATGAGCCTGGGAACAGCAGCCATTCCTTTCTCCTTGACTTCTGGGAACATCTTAAAGCGTGCAATCAGCATGGCATACATGTTAGATATAGCGCCACCTAAAGTAACAGCAACAAACAGTTACCTTTTCTAGTTATTATCAACATCATTTCACATGCAAGAAGCATTCCTCATTTCCACTGACCCAGAATCCTCCTGGGACACAGGAGAAGGCCATCGTATTGGTTTTCCTTTGAACTGAATCCTCAAACTCAGACTGAATCCTCAGGCTAAGAGGGTCCAGAGAAAGGAGCACTGGGCCCAACCACAGGTTGGATGCCACCCCTCCACACCCCAAATCTGTCAGCTAAAGAGAACGGCGATTGATTCTGCTCTTGCTGGGAGTCCTTTGAAGCGGTTCTTAAGAACTGAGAAATTGTTGCCTTCCTTCCCACCTTGTGAGTGTGGTCATTCTTCATTAGTTCTGTGAAAATCCTACTTCTATCCTGATGGAGAACACATTTCTTTTCATTTTGACTCATTCAATGCCTTGCACTTGCACCAAGACAAAATCAGTTGCAGTTCACAGTGTGGACTGTTAATCAATAATCCTTACAGAATGAGGATAAACATCCAAGCCCATCTCATCATACTCTTCTGTTAATTTCCCCACAACAGTTCTTCCCTCCCAAAGACATCACAGAAATATAATTGTAACAGCTAACAAAATCTCATTTCAAAATGATGCAAAAACACAAAACGAAGGGAATTTTAAGTCTATATTGCATTGCTTTTCTTGTGTCATTCTAAGATTGTCAAGGATTTCATACCATAATGTTTACATCATATAAGTAAGGTCTCCTTTGACAAGCAAAGGAGCTTTTCCCCAAGATTGTTGGAAAGTTTAGGATTTCTGCTATACCAAGAGACAGAGTGTTGTGCATGAACATGGATACGCTGGCATGGAAGCTGTAACACCACGTGGCGGAGTGAAGGCACTATCTCCTCCTTTCCCCATAGGAGACACACTGGGCTCAGCCATGATGTGGGTGCCCTGAGTTCCCTTCCCTTTGGGTGGCTGAGGAGCAGAGGGCTCTTTATATCAAAATGAATGGCCCACGTAGGGCCACAATTTTTGCCTCATGAACCCTGGGCTCTGATGCAAGCAGGCAGGCTGGCTGGCACAGAGCAGTCAGTACCCAGATCCTGGCTCTGTGCTCCGTCAGAATAAGGGAAATTTCTACCTCTTCTGAACCCCAGAGACACAGGGCAAGCAAAATCCAGGTCAGGCCTTCTCTGAACAGACACCTTGTCTGAAAGGCTGAGTGCGTAGGATGCTGCTGGGCAAGGGATCAGCTATTAACGGAAATTCTACTCTAGCGTGTGGTTTCTCCGTCTTGGCACTTGATGGTATTTTGGCTGGATAACTGCTTGTGGTGTGGGCTGTCCTGTGCCCTGGGGATGTATGTGGCAGCATCTCTGGTTACTACCTGCCAGGTGCTGGTAGCACTACACACCCCACCACCAAATTGTGACAATCAAAAACTTCTCGGGGTGCCTAGGTGGCTCAGTTGGTTAAACGTCTGACTCTTAATTTCGGCTCGGGTCACGATCTCAACGGTTGTGAGATCGAGCCCTGCATCAAGCTCTGCGCTGAGCGTGGAACCTGCTTGAGATTCTCTCTCTCCCCCTCTGCCCCTCCCTGCTTGCATGCATGTGTGCGCTCTCTCTTTCAAAATAAATAAATAAACTTAAAAAAACCTTCTCCATTCTTTGCCAAGTGTTGCCTGGGGGTACAATAGCCTCCATGTGAGAAGCACTGCCCTAGTTCTTGTCAGAGAGGCTGGGGAGAAAGGAGGCCAGAAGGAGAAGGGAAAGGTGAACACAAAGAAAGTGTGTCACACAGCACAGTTACTCAAGAAGCTTCCAGCTTTGCTTTCCCACTCCTCATTTTGCCACTCAGTTATTCTCTAAAGATCCCGTATCCCTACTCTTCGTCCTCTGCCATCTCTTACTTGGCATCATGGCTGCCTTCGGACTTCTGGTGAAGCCCAAGATTGTTAAAAAGATGTCCACGAAGTTTATCAGGCACCAGTCAGACTGATGTGTCAAAATTAAGTACAACTGGCAGAACCCTAGAGGCATTGACAACAAGATGTGCAGAAGATTCAAGGGCCAGATCTTGATGGCCAACGTTGGCTATGGAAGCAACAAGAAAAAAAAGCACATGCTGGCCAGTGGTTCCAGAAGTTCCTAGTCCACAGCATCAAGAAGCTTGAATTGTGGCTGATGTGCAACAAATCTTACTGTGCAGAGATTGCTCACAATGCCTCCTCCAAGAGCCACAGAGCTGTTGTGGAAAGAGCAGCCCAGCTGGCCCTCAGAGTCACCAAACCCGATGCCAGGCTGCACAGCGAAGAAAATGAATAGACTGCTTATGTGCACATCGTATTAGTGTTAATAATACCATAAAACTAAAAGAAAAAAAATCCAGTAGGTCTGAGAGAAAGGAAGAGGATTCTGGGCCACTAGACAGAGCAGACTGCTTTGTGCAGCCCAGGCAGGAGGATGGATGCGTCTTCCAGAGAAAGGATGCAAATACAAGCTCTGAAACATCAGGAAAATCCCGTTAGACAGGAAAAGGTTTGTGACTAAGCCATGATTTCCCTTTCTTCTCCTTCAGCCTTTGTGACTTGCTGAGCAGTGAGGAATACTCCAGGTCTCTTTGGTTCCCAGATGTGATATCACATTAACAGATTTCTTCTAGACATCCCAAAGAACTTTCCATGAAGCATAAATCCTCTGTTGTTATAGATGGAGGTGTAAGGTAAACTGAGCTGAGTTATATATTCAAGTCACAGATCTAACTCTTTGTGTTTAGTCCTGGGCAACAAGACCTTCAGATCTCAGGCCCATAAGATGTATGATTTTCCCTGTTCCTACCTTTTAAATTGTAAGACCCTTTACCCCAGGAATGAGCCTGGATGCTACCCAGAAAGGCATCCATTAGCAAGTGAGGATGCTATAATCCCTCTCTCTCGGTAATGGCTTGTAGAAAGCAGGGCAGAAACAGTTTGCCAATGGCCTTTACTTCTGTCCCCTTCCCATTCTGCAATGTCTACATTATATTTAGCATATGGCATCTGTGGCTTCCATGTTGGCATGGGAGCATATGGATCTTTAGCATCCAGGGAAGGAGCCTCATGATCAAGGTTAAGTCTTTTTACTTGATCATTTGGTCACGTAGAAAGACTGACCAAATGATCAGGTGTCCCGTGATGGGGGTGTCCATACCTGGCTTAGCAGAGCTGCGGAAGAGGATTCTTTCTCTGGGTGTATATTTTCTGGAGTGGGTGGGCTCCAAGACCAGCTAAATTAGGCCTGGCCCAAGCCCCCTTAGCCAATTTTTCAGGGTCAACAGGAACAACTGTTCTTCCCACTCCCAGGGACCGTTAAAAGAGAGCCCAGGATTCTCAATCACACACCAACCTCATAAGAGGAAGAAGAATAGAGGTAGAAACGATGTTGATCTCTGAACACTACCTAATTCCTCATGAAAAATACCTTACGAGCATCAGTTCCAGAGAATGATGACAAAATTCCCTCAATAGGGAATGGTTTTCCAAAGGAAAACTAAGTCCTCTACAAAATAAAGGCTAGCTTAAAATTCATCACAACTGGTGTTCAATGAAAAAAAAAGGCTAATTTTCCCTTCCATTTAACTAACATGTTTTCCTTCTGCACCTGAAAAATTGTGAGGTATTTTTAAAATCATAAAATATAATAGCAGATCTGAGCTTGTGGGTAAAGCTGCTTAATTTAAGCCCTATCCTTGAGGCCTCTGTTGCTTGTTTATAATTTCTTCTTTCAACCTGTTCTTTATTTTCTCTCTCTCTCATCATCCACTTGTCTTGGCAGGTTTGCTGCAGGGACATCTTGATGTGGCTTTTGCTGGGCCTGACATAATGGCAGGTGTGGCTTTGACTCCCCCAGCAGGGCCAATCTCAGTGTACTGAGTGTATGACCCCTTCTGATGACCCTCTCCTGCCACTGATTAGGTGACAGTCTGCACACCAGGTTTATTTTCCATGGGTCAGTGACTCTCTCCCCATTGCCTTTCTAACTTCTATTTCTTCCTGCATCAAACCAAGGTCACACACAGATCTGGAATGAAGGGCAAAGCTTTTTGTGTCAGGTTGATTCTCTTGGCTGGAAGAGGTGTAGATAATGGAGCTTAGAATCCAATGGCTGGTGATAAAAGTAGGATGGAAAAGACTGAATGGTATGATAAAGAAGGAAAAAGAAACCTCTTGAAGAAATCATCACCCTCTGTTTCAGCTTTAAGAAATGGTTTCCCAGGGGCACCTGGGTGGTTCAGTTGGTTAAGTGGCCAACTTTGGCTCAGGTCATGAGCTCGCAGTTCATGAGTTCAAGCCCTACGTCAGGCTCTGTGCTGACAGCTCAGAGCCTGGAGCCTGCTTCAGATTCTGTGTCTCCCTCTCTCTCTGCCCCTCCCCTGCTCATGCTTTATCTCTCTGTCTCTCAAAAAAAAAAATTAAAAAAAATGATTTCCCGGAAACAAATATAATATAAAACGGGGGGGGGGTACAAAACAGAAGAGACTCATAAATATGGAGAACAAACTGAGGGTTACGGGAGGGGTTGTGGGAGGGGGGATGGGCTAAATGGGTAAGAGGCACTAAGGAATCTACTCCTGAAATCATTGTCACACTATATGCTAACTAATTTGGATGTAAATTAAAAAAAAATAAAAATAAAACAAGTTAATAAAAAAAAATGGTTTCCCAAGCCACTCTCTACCCTCCTTGAAATTAGTATGAATCAGCTTCTCTGGTTGTTACTTGAAAGGGACAGGGTACACAGGCTCTGTTACAGAGATCTGCCTCGTAATGCATCCTGAAACAGGATGCTTTATTAAACGAGGCTACCCTTTCACTAATTGTGGGAAGTTTCAGAGAGCGAATTCCCTTATTAGGAATCTTTATTCCTTTGTTCCACATGATCCATACATCTTCTGTGTAGGATTACAGTAGGAGTACTGGCTAAATGTCATCCCTGTTCATTCTCTTTCTGAACACAAATAACTATTGCTCAAGCATGAGGTAGTTGCTTGGAAGCATGGTCAGTGGTCATGTATAGTCACACTCATTCTTTTGATCAACATAACTCATTTAACCTAAGCAGAAACACAGACTAGGTATTTAATTGTTCCTAGGTTCATAATGAGGCATTGCATATCAGAAGAAAAACCACAAAGAAAGGTTGAAATATCACATACCAGGAGAAAATATCCCATCTCCGGAGCCCCCAGGCCAGCCAATGATTTCTCTCATTTTTTTCAGCGTGACATATTCCAAGAGCACAAATACTGGAGCAATTTCATAGGTGAACCTGAAATGTAGTAATGGTCACATTTTATGCATGCAACTCAAAGAAATAATTCATCGTCACAACACGTATAGAACTACTGTATTTCCTTTTTCAAGCCCTACATTCACCCAAGTTTTGATTATAGCATTAAGCAGACAGAAAATTACATCTTCTAAAGGACTGCTCATTTTCCTATATTCCTAAAGTTAGGAGCTTCAATTATTGGCTTAATGCCTAAGGGTCACTTATCAAATGAATAAACAAAAAACATTGCCGAGTAATTCTATTTAAAAAAACAGCATCTGGTCCCATTTCTCTTTCATATTATATATAATTATAAATCCCAAATGCCAAAAAAAGTGCCTTTTGTGTTTGAAAAATGTTGTATAGCTTTGATTGCATGAAAGATGTATCAGGACTTCAGTTAGATTGAACACCCTTATACTTCTGAAGTTGATATCCCTATTTTAGGAGCTAATCGATAAAAAAAGATTTTCACAGGAGAGGCTGAATAAAGACTATGAAATCTCACTAATAATTATCTTGGATTAAGCAAAACACATTAACTACTCACATATTAGTGTTTGCTGTTGATGTCAGCCAGTCTGCTGCTAATCCAACCATATCTAGTCCCGTGGAAAGTTGATTGAAGTACCTGGGATGCCCTGAAGAAAACAGAGTACCAGAATCAGGACTGCACCAAGTGAAAATAAATGCCTCTCAAACACATGATTTCTCTAGCTAAAGAACCTTGAAAGATCCTTCAGTAATAGGAAATCTGTATTCAGAAACCCAACACGTGTGTGTGCGTGCACATGTGCGTGCGCGCGCGCACACACACACACACACACACACACCCCCCAAAGGAGCATTTCATGTAACGAGACAGACTATTTTGGGTTATGGTGTTTCTTAAAACACACTCTAAAAATCTTCCTCTGAACGTTATCCTATAAAAAAATAACAAATGTGGTTTGCCATGTGGATGCTAGTTTACCTCCTAGCATCCCTTCAGTGTATTTGCAAACTAAAATGCTAGTACAATCCAAAGCTATTCTTGTTTGCACGCATGCTGCTGAAAATCCTTTTTTTGTTGTTGAAGTTGTTCTGGGAATCAGTCATACCATGACATCCGCCAGGCATGCCAACATTCATAATAATATCCGTGACAAATGGCTGATGATTACAAAAGACAAGGCAAAAATGAGAAAATAGGACACTGTTGAATGATTTGCCCTGGATTCAAAAGGTGATGATTGCCTAAAGATGGCATGGACAAATCTAATTCTTGTCAATTCTTTTCTGTCCAAATATTTGATTATAAACAACAGAACTTCTTCATAGTTGTGATTTAAAATAAAGCTGAATACAGTCAGCATCACCGTGTTGTCAACAAGATACGTAAAGATATATTCAATGGACGGATGAGTCCATTAGCAAGGCTTATCTAATTAACTTCTAGATTTCTCTAAAACTCTCTACAGGAGTTGACATCCGAATACTCCTGAGGCCATTATTTAAAATGTGGTGGTAAATACCTCGTCAGAATTCCATTCCTTGTCTTGCCCCATAAAAGCCTATCTCTAAATCTGCGATTTGTTTGGCAGCCCACATTTTGGAAGATTATCAATTATGGAAATAGCATCTGATAAAAAGGCATCCGCCGCTTATTGGACATCTGTCTGAAGCCTGGGGATGACAGTCTCTCCAGCCAGTATGGGCAAAACAAGATAAAGGAAGGCAATGAGGAAAGCAGGGACAAAAGTCAACACAGAGCTTATCTCTAGTACTGGAGTGCTCCCTTATCAGCCGCGGGCATGTGGCTAGACAATTAGACACTGAGAAAAGATAGGGGCTGGGAAAGGGCACATTTCAAAGAGACTGGGATTTGTGTGGCTCTCGCTCATTCTCCAGCATTGTTTGCCTCCCTGTGGCACGGTGCCCTTCTACCTTTTCGCTCCTTACCAGGCCCTCTGCAGCTGACCCTGTCAGTTGATGCATCCGCAGAAAGTGAGAAAGCCCCTTTGCTGCTGCCGGGCGCTGTCTGGAACAACCCTCTCCTGTCTCTGCCTCATTGACTCCCCATTTCATTAAAGCTCACAGCTGAAGTCACAGCCGCTTCTCCCCTCCGGATGCCCCTTCATTTTCTCTTTCCCTGAGCCATTTCTTTAAAGTGAGGAAAATAATAACGATTAGCAAATCAATCCGTTAATCTACTCTCCCAATTCATATGCATTTTCTGGATGAATCTGGTGTCCATTATCACACACTGTTTAACTCTCTAGAAACTTTGGCATGAAAACCTCCGCATAAAATGGAGAGAAATTTCAAGGTGCATGTGGGTTCCCAGGGTATCAAAAGGTCAATTCATCCTGATGACTGCCTTTGGAAAACTGTGAAACAAGTTTGATGTTTCAAGCTTGACTCTTTTCTCCTATATTTTTTTGACCTTGGTCTCCCATTTCACCTGAATCTCTCCTCCTCAAAATTTTCATTCATTGATAGTGATGTGAAAATATGGAAGGAGATAGTTTGCCAGGTTAGAACAACGTGTTCTCTTGATTTCTGCAGAAGTATGCTACAGAAATATTCTATTTGCTCTCTTCCTGTGACCCCTGAAGGCTGCTAGGCAATCCAGGCAGGGCTTTTGGAAAGAAAGGGTGTAAAAGTACCGCCTGGGAGGCTGCCAGCTGTCCCTGTGCATGCCTTCCGCGGCTGCCACCACCCCCACCGGGCCCGGAATCGGTGGCCACACGCAGTCACAGCCAGGGAGGCAGTGAGGGGGGAATGTGAGATTAGAGCTGCTGGCGCCTCTGGAATGCTCCAGCTGGGAAGGATGTGCAGGCTATGGGAGCCACCGGCCCCAGGCAGCTCAAACCCTCTCGTCCACAATCAGATGGGGAGGGCCCCAAAGTCGGTCCAAACTGCTCTCCTGGTACCTGCAGCGCACACCCAAGGACGGCCTCATTTATTGATGCTTCAATTTCTTTGTCTGATGGTTCCGTAGAAAGACTCAAGACAACATTAACCCTTGCACTCCCCAACCACCACCACCACCACCAAGTCCAATGACCCCTGAAAATCTTAATTATTCCAGAATTCTATTATTCTCTGCAGTTTTCAGTTTTCTGTTCCAACAGTTCCCACAGGGGTAATTTTAAAAACACATGAAGACTTCATTTGAAAGTATTTCCCCACTGGCTCTCATGCCTCTCCATGCTTGGAGGCCAGGTGGAAATTAGATTAAGGACTCTCAGTAGAAAGCAGGTGATAACATATTTTATAAAAGCACCTCCTGAGGTACACTAAAATGCCTAACAGTCATAGGGATGGTAACTATTTTACAGACCCTAAATATTACTAGCTGTCAAATACCAGGTATAGCATAAAAACCTGTAAATTTGCAAGTCAAAAAAAGAGGAGGTGACCAGTGTTAATTCTTTGAAATTCTATTTGGGAGTGAAATGGGAAGACCAGAAGACTACATCTGCTATAAATAATTATTGATATTGATGCTTAGAAATTCAACTTCATCATATTTTCCTCTGAACTTTAAATGCATTAGATCTCCACTTGACCAACAGTTTCAAAAGCATTATGGCAAAATCTAAATATTGAATTGGTCCATCTTCTCCTGACACTAACTGAAACATTGACCGAATGATGACTTTCACTGATTTGCAATTCCCATGGTCTTAACTCTTTAAATTGCTTTTCAGACATCACCAGCTTTTAAGGATGAAGATGTAAAACACTTTTATAGGTACGTTTTGGTTCGGTAGCAATGAAAATAATAGGGAGCAGCCTACTATTAAGATATTTAAATATTAGGTTAGGGAATAGGTCAAACAAAAATGAATTAAAAGCACTATTCATATTTGCACCTGCAGATACATAAAAAGCTGGGAAGAGGAACATTTTTAATGCCTAGTATATACACATTCTGTGGATTCTCTGTGAACATAACTGAGAATGAGACCTAATAAGCCTTCAAAATTCATATCCCACAGACCGAGTGTGATAGAAATCACCAGGTTAAATTCCTTTCCCTAGTATCTGGTTCCAAGTCTACAGCCTCACAAAAGTAGATACTAATAATACAGTAAATCGATTTCCCAAGGCTTCTTCTCTGCATACTTTCCCTCTCAGTTGGTATACCGAATGCAAAAACAAAAACAAAAACAGTAGCTTAAAGCCACCCAGCAAACACTCTTAAAATGTTTGTTGTTGATTAGAGTAACACCAATAATTAATTAACCAAAAAATTTGCAACATAAAAAGATCAAGTTCCTGTGGTAATTAATATTCATGTGACATTTTTATTTGCTAGCAGAGCTTTTTAAGGTTACATATCAATTTAGATCCACAAGGTATTCTTCCCCTCCTGAAAGTCATTCGTACTTATTTTTATTGCTTTAATGAAGTGTAGTGCCATCATGCATCAGCATGATTAGAGACAATGCAGGAAGAGAAGGGGTAATCACGATTGGGAGAGATGACTAGCGACTTTGTGTAGACAAAATGAAAGCTTAGAACGTGCCCAAATAAACATTACACCTGGGACTACAAAATGGATAAAGTGTGAAGAATACTGTGAAAAAGCAATAAATACAAAATACATTTTAAAATAAGGATATTTGATTCCCCTCCCTCACCCACTTTCTTTTTTTATATACGGAATGGCTGAAAAGCACACATCCTTATATAACATGGCTGAATTGTTATGCTAGTTTGTATTGTGTTTTCTTTTGTGTACATTTCTTTAAAAATAGAGAAATCCTGGGGTTCAAATATGAAGTCCTGAACATTTGAGACAATGCCAAAATATTATCCCTCTGTTTCAGTGATTATATGGGATGGTTTGTCCAATGCCTGACCATTCCTATGCCATGGAAATTACTAGCACTCCTCTAGTATTTGGGCTTTTGTTTGGATCATGCCTTTTGAGCTTCCATTTCCATATTCCCTTTCTTTCTCCATTTTGAGTCACTTCTACTGGCCTCTGCTGACAAATGGTTGCTTCTACATCAGTGGTTAATCTCCGTGGCCCAATACGTGCAATGTAAAATCTGATGATTTATACTTAATACATTTATAATGTTTCTGACATTATCAACTTCAGAAGCATTAACATTAATAGTAAAGGGTACCTTTCTTTGTTTTATATCGTTCTAATAATGACTTTTTTTAGTGATGAAAATAACTTTGCAAATTTGAAAATACCAGTAACACCATCAAACAGAAAAATGTTTATATAAAAATAAAAATTGTAAAAGAAAAAAGAGCTTTATTATTTTTGATTGGACAATACCTGTTTTTATTGCATATTTTAGAGTCGTTTGGCAATGCATCAAAATTTCCTCCAAATTTTGTGGTTGGTCTGCCAATTCCCAGTTATACTCTTGCAGGAGCTCATTAGGGTAATGGAAATCAATCACTTTGGTTGATCTGTCGAAACTTTTCACCACATACTGAAGCAAAATGCCCATTACATCTTGCAGAAACGCCAAAGTGGGCCTTTCTCCATCACAGGCTGGCAGCAGGTCTAAAGAATGGAATCAAAATGTCACATTTTAATTTTATCGTGAAAATGTCCAGGCAAGATCTTGATTCGGCAATTTCTCTTTGGCCTGAGAGATTTTGTGTTAAAAAAAAAAATCTTCAGGAAACGCAGAGCATTTTCTTTAAAAGGGAGGTATTTTTCAACGATAAAGGAATAAGAGAAATTGCGATTTCTCCCACACCCCAAATTAATCCTTGTATTTCAATCCATGGCGTATTTGCTTTCTTTTTTTAAAAAGGAGTGTGCCTCCATTCATCTATTGCAGAGGGGTTTGTCCTAAATGTTGTATCTGAATAAATCATCTTAAGTGGTTATGGAAATACGTCACATCAGAAATGTTTGAGGAATGCCTTTGGGCAACTCAGACAAAGTGGAGCATGCAATGTTAAGGTCTCTGGCCTATTACGTTAGCTCGGTATTTCCTAAGTCTGCGTGTGTGTGTGTGTGTGTGTGTGTGCGCGCGCGCGCGCGCGCATGTTTAGGTGACTGGGTGGGTACACGCAAGGAACTAAAACCTTGCGCAGGTCTCACCTGAATAGAATAGTTCCCCTGTGAAACTGCAGCTACGAATTACTCTTTCGATCTAAAGACCTAGAAAGTCTCAGCAATTCCGAACGGGAAACCAAGTCCTATCGGTTTCAGTCGCACCAAGAAGCCGACCTCGAGGTCCAGCGCTCGAGGGGGCCTCTGCCAGCCGCAGACCCGAAGGCAGCACTGGAGCATGAACGCCGCGGCTCTAGAATCCCCTCCTAACGCCCGCGCCCAGCGCCACGTAGAGGCCGGGTCTGGGTTCAGGCCCGTCGTATCTCGCTTTCAGCTGAAGATTCTTGCGAAGTCCGCCCCTTCCCTGCCTCTCCACGCCTCGGGTCAGGCCCCTGGCACTGAGTCCCTTCTGGCTGCGGTGGGTGGGACCGAGCCAGGGGCCGTGGTATTCGGGGGCCCCGCGAGGCGCCTTTACCTGTTGCGTGTAGAAACGCATAGTTGACATCCGCTTTGGGGCAGCTGCAAGGCTTCTGGTTACAGGCACAGGTGGCCTTCCGGGAGGTGGCCCGCGCGGGCTGGCTCCCTCCACTCTCTGCCGGCTTCTCTGAATCCCCGTAGAGCAGGGCTAGGCAAGGACAGGGAGCGCGTTGGTCAGCCGCCCGCCTGGCCCGGCTGCATCGCCCCTGCCCACTCCCAGCCAGGAAACCTCCACTCCGCTGTTGGGGATGCGGAGGTGAGAAGGTGACATTGCCCCCGCGGGACTGGCCTTGTCCGATTCCCTCCCCCGGCACTTGCACTCACCGCACAGCTTGTTTCCGATGCCGCCCGTGAACTTCTGGGCCACCTGACACCAGGCTCTCGCTGCAAGGAAAGACAGGCAGGAGGACAGCGAGTCAGAAAGACAACAGCAGACGGACGTGTGAAATTTCGTTCTGTGGGAACAACGGCAATAAGCCCGGGGTCCGGAAAGGGGCTGCCTGGGGCTCCGCACAAAGGGCGGGTGCAGGATGGGTGCGGGGGCCTGGTGGCCCGGCCCAGCCCGACCTTAGGTTCGGTGATTTGTTTCCAAGAGAAGCCCATACTTCAGCCCTTTTACACTTGCCTTCCAGGTGCCAATAGGTTCGGCCAAACTCCCCTTTCCTGCCTTGGTCCGGCGAGTTTTCCTAGATACCGAAGCTGTCCGTTGGCTCTCCTTCCAGACCAAGAATTCTCTCTTTTCCATTTATTTTTCCTTTTCCCACAGCCACTCTATCCCTCTACAGGGTCCAGACACCAAGATGGTGGCACTGCCCCAGGCCCACGGAATTCGGTGTCGAGGGGACGGGTCTGTGTTTGGGGAGCTCTCCCAGACTTCATTGAAAAGGGCTTGTGATTCTTTGGGTGTCTTTCCAAGGGATAAGGGCCCGTGGGGTTTTGGTCTCTTGGGCCATCAGGGATCTACACCGAGAGCAGGGTGAAGTGTCCCAAGTTTCCTGTTGCAGGTGGAAAAACCGCTCCCGTCTTCCCTAGCCCCGCAAACCCCAGTCCACCCGCAAAGCTCGCCTGCTGCAGGCCCCGGTATCCCTACCTGTGCCGGGGTTCTCGGGATCCCCGGAGCCATCTTCAGACCCGAAGGACCAAAAGCCTGAGCCTGGAGTTGCCATCAGCGCCGTGAGACTGGAGCAAGTCGCCTCCGAGTGCGAACTGTCAGCAAGCTGCCCTCGGCTCGGCCCTGAGCGCGCGTGCGTGCGTGAGTGTGGCGGGAGGAGGGCACCGCGCGGGGACCCGCGCAGCCGTGCGGCAGAGGGTGGGTGTCACACTGGGACAGGAAACGTGCGTGTGTGTGCGTGTGTGTGTGTGTGTGTGGGGGGAGATTAGGGTTTAGAGACGTGGCAACTCTCTGAAAGCTGAGGTTGAATAGGGAAGGAGACCAAAGGGTCCGCGCAGCCAGGGTATGGGAAAGCGCCGAGCACCCGACTGCATTTGAAGGAGAAGGAGTCCAACCCGGATGGATGAGGGGGCGGCGGAGAGAAAAAAATGGGAGAGGGAGGATGCGAGGCAGACAGCGCGAACGCACTGGAGTCAGAGCGTGTGGGTGGGAGGCGTGCGGGCGAGCCCCTGGGGAGCGCGAGGCGGGGGGCAGGCGGGCAGTCCCCGCGGGCCCGGGTGCGCTGTCCAGAGTGCTAACGCTGGGACTGCGCGCTGGCTTCAGCGAGGCGGAGAGGGTGGCCCGATGAGTCTCATAGAAGCATCGATTGGCGTATTGTTTGTGGTCTGGCTCCTGCTGCCGGGAAGGAGGCACGATTTCCGCGCCGCCTTCCTGCAAGACGGTGCTGAGGTCGCTGTGACCTCGAGAGCCTCGGCGGCTGGGCTGGAATCACGAGCGGTTCGTGAGCTTGGGGAGGGGACGGTGGGGGAAGGGCGCCTACGTACTGAAGGGCCCATTTCGGCTCCTTAGGCTAGACTGACGCCTTCCTACTGAGCCGCGCGGCGGTCCGGAGCGCGTCATTCCTGTGCTTCGGAGAGCGCAGTCGCCGGGCCCACCGTCCAGGATCTGACTGACTGATGGGAGAAAGACTGCTGATGGAGGCAATTAAAATCCATGCAGGAGCCTATCACCGAGGACCTCGGGTTGGGGAAAAAAATAATAAAAGGAATGGAAACTTCTTGGAGGGGAACGAGGGAGAGCAACTAGCGTCGTCAGCATTGACGGCTGATGGGGGATGGGATCGGGTCGTTTGGTGACCTTGGCCTGCGGAGGCGTGGAAGGTTTTGCTGCTTTCGTGTGACCAGAATCGATATGTGCGTGGGAGACCTGCATAGAGTTTCCAACTAGGCAATCTGAGCTTTCCAAATCCGAGGCGGAAAGAAGGCATCGCCTGCTGGGCCCTCGAGTCAGCGGGTCTCAAATCAATGATCTGTCCATCCCACCTCCGAAAATCTAAATGATACCGGGCAATTGGAGGTGGGGGGAGGGCGAGATTCACTCTTTCTGAGGCCTGGTGAGAAGGGCTTTCTTCTTTCCCTAGAAAGTCAGAATCTCTCCTCTCTTACAATATCCTTTCTCTAAAAGCTGTTAAACAAAGGGAAGGCGTCCTGAGAGTTTGGGCCGCGTTGAGTTTGCGTTGCTTCCCCTTGATAGCGGAGGTCAGAGTCAAGTACACCTTGCGGGCTCCTGGGCTCTCAGAGAGAGTGCGAGGAAGACCCTGGTGGGGAAGGGTTGCATCCCGCCTTCTGCCGCGTGCATTCCCTTGGGCGAGCGTTATTCATTTCCACTCTGTTCATAAGCCCTTATTTCTCTGACTTCCTGAGTCAAGTTATTAAAGCTGCTGCCGAAGCAGAGACTCATCCTCAGTCTTGGCTCCCTCCCCTCGACCCTCACTTAAGGGCGTCGTGGAGCCCAAGGTGGCCGCATACAAGCCCAAATCCTGTGTCCCCGGACACGCGGGGGCCTGGTAAATTATTTCCATGAAGCTTTGTCTTCTCACGTGCTCGAGCCGGGAGGAGTAGTAGGATCTACATCGCGGCCTCGGAGCGGTGTCTGGGAAGGGCGCTGGCCAGGTCCTGCGGTAGGCTTGGCGCAAAGCCCTAGGTGTTGAGAAGCCTGAATCGGGCTGCCAGTGCTTGGTGGGCGTGAACCCAGGTCTCAGTCTGGCCCCTCCGTCCGGCACCCTTGGCTTCAGTGGACCCAGGTAACAACGCCAGGGTGTAAAGCCTTCCTGGTTCGGCCGTATGCGCACGGGCAGGGAAGCTCCGCAGCTCTCGCTCCAGCAGCGCAGATGCGAGTCGGAGAGACTAGTTCTTTGTTTAAATCCACACCAAATCCTGCTAATGTTTTGCTTCAACCCACCAGGCTGGGGTTGCAGAACTATTCTGCTATGGATAAGTGGTCGAAAACATAAAGATTCTTTAAAACAAGCGTTCAAAACACAAATCTTCAAGGAAGAAACGGATTAAAATACAAGGCGGGTAGAAACCACAACACCTGGATTTAACTTTTTTTTTTTTTTTTTTTTTTTTTTTAACGAGACTTAAAATCCTGCTGTTTAAACTCAATTAAATCCCGCAGCTCTGGAGTACTTTGAATCTAATGGTGGTATTTACATTTTTTTATTTAACACACCCTACTTCAAATGCACTCAGGGATCTGATTTGTCTTTCCTTAACGTGGTCCCTCCCTAGACGGCAATTTGCTTCATAAAGACTTTCATTTCGCAAAGGAGCCCACTCCCCCCACTCTTGGGTTTGGCGTTGGAGATAACAAAAGAGCTCGGGGAGGTAATAATTACAGTCATTAGTTCACAAAGGAGGCAGCCACCGAATGGGAAGGGGAGGCAGCCAGCGTTCAGGGGTAAAGCTTTCGCAGCCTCTTCCTCAAATAGGGGGTGGGTTGGGGTGGGGGTGGGGGGATAAACCCAGGCTCCAGAGGATACCCTCCCGGGCAGGTTTCCTCGGTTGACCTATTTCTTGTCCGTGGTTTACCCAGAGATCGCATTGCAGGCCTACCAGTGAAGAATGTCTGGTACAATTTTTCCCTTGTGTCTTCCCAGTGCCTAAATGTCGAAGGACAGAAAGAAAAAAAAGAAAAAAAGGAAAAAAAAAAAAAAGAAAGAAAGAAAAGGAGATGTAAAAAAAGGGAGAAAGAAAAAGAGAAAACAAAGAAACACAAAAGGAAAGGAGAAATAAAAACACTGAAACCTTTCACTAAGCGTTTCCCATTCCTTTAATCTCACTTAAAAAGTGGGTGGGGAGTTTAGGGAGGGAGCCTACTGCCTCCCAATCCAGAACCGAAGGGCCGGACTGCCAGGGCTCTGGTCTACACAGGCCACTTCAAAAGCTTTAAGAAGGGGCCTGGTAGCGACGCGGAGCTCAGCTTTGCCCCCCAAGGGCTTTGTGGTGGTAGGTGGTAGGTGGATGGGTAGGTTGCAGCGGAGGGACTCGATTCACCTCAGGGTCCACAATCCCTCTCTCCCCCTCGGCCGTATACAGTGCCCCGCGGCGCTGGTTTCACCGATGCCTGAGCTAGGCCCAGCCTGCAGCAAGTCACAACCCAGCCGTCGGTCTGCTGGGCTGAGCCCCAGCGGAGGCCGCAAGGAGAACCCGGGGAAGGTGCAGGGCCTACAGCGCCCTTGAACTCTGAGCTCGATCCGGCCACTGTGGGAGGTTTCACCTCTCGGGGGTCTCCTCGGTAAAATGAAGAGGTTGTAGGAGCATCTCTGGGGGACCTTTCGGCGTCAACATTTTGGGTTGGAGAGTACTTAACTTCTGATGAGCAAGCGGCTAACGAACGTCCACCCGTCCTCACTCAATCCAGTCTTCTGGCTTCGGGCCCCACACGCGAGGGACACCAAGCAAAAGGAACAAGCCCTATTCCAGCCGGAACCCTCCTCCCAGTTCAGTCGTCCGTGAAATCACCTCGTCATCCTTCGGCGCTCTCTTCAGACCCCGTTGACAACGGAGGGTGTCAGTTCCATAGAAGGGCTCAACCCAGGTTCTAAAATAAGACGCAATCAACTGAGAAAAACCTCTCTGCCTACCCATTGCCCATCCCTCTTACATACGCCAAAATTTGGCACCGAGATCGCCCCAAATCTTCAGACTAGAAGAACCTAAAAAGCCCAACAGTTAGCTCAGCGGTGGGACCAAAGGTGTGTGTGTGTGTGCGCGCGCGCAGTGTGTGTGGGGGGTTTGGGGATTTGTCTGGAGGTCACGTTTGCGCCGCAAGACTCAGGTTTTAACTTAGTATGTTTGTTTGGGATGTCTGGAGGCGATGATTGTTCGCTGGAGGAGACAGAAGTCACGGTCACTTCCTTGCCTGGGCACCTGCACCCGCACAGCTGGACAGCAGGAGTCTAGCCCTAAAGGGGAATATGGCGTACCAGCCCCGAAAGCCACGGACTTTCCAAGGCAGTTCCTTTATTTAATAACCTCAATAACCAAGGGAAGGGAAAGCGCGAGTTTAAGAAGGAGTTCATCTTCAAAGCTTCCCCCCCCCCCCACCCCGCCTCGCCTCTTCTCCCACCGGGCTTTGTTTTACTCGCCCCTCCAGTGTCCCGCAGGCCTGGGAGAGCGGTTTCCAAGGAAAAAGAAATCTTTGAAGTCTTCCAAAATGAGAGAGGAGGGATCGGCGAGAGCTCAGGCGCAGTCGGGTCCACAGGAGTCTCAAATGAGTGAACAAAGAGATACATTGGGGGCCAGGGATAGGGATGCCCCAGCTGGCGGGCTGGTGGGAGTGCAGGGTGCCGGAGTGCCGAGACGCGGCATCAAGGCTCTCACTTCTCCTCCTCCTTCGGTGAGGCTGGCCCTGACACTCGAGAGGCGAGCGCAGCGGGCAGCCCCTGCCATGGTCAGGGCCGGGGCATCAGCGCCTGGTCGTGCCAGCGCCCGGGCTTTGGCTCCTGCAACCCCGCAGTCTCGCGCACATTCCCACCGCGGTGGCCTCCCCGAGCCGGGCTACACCTGCTGCACGAGGCGCTGCCGCTGGGAGGTCTTGCGCAGGAGCCTCCTGTAGTCGTAGGGATTGGTTGCGGGCCCATTTTCCTCCAGCCCCTGGTTCTCCTCCGCCCAGAACCTGCAGTGAGACCCAGGGCCCGAAAGTCAGCGGCGCCAGAGCGCAGCGCAGCCCCGCCCATCCCGTTAGGCGGTTCTATTCCTCCCACTCCCCCCAACTACAGGCATTTAAGAAGGGCACATTCAAAACATCAGGAGAAAGGCCAAACGCAGCTGCATAATTTTCTCAGCAGATTTTCAATTTTCCCCAAGCAGGTGGGGGGTTGGGGGGGGAGGGTGACTGTATTTGGATGACAGCTAAGTAAGGTGTCAGAAGGTGCAGTTGAGACAGGCGAGCTTCCTTTGGTTTGAAGTAACTCACAACCAATAAATAAATATTTTAGTACCTTAATTTTTAACCCATTTTATTCAAACAGGAAGATTCAAAGTGCCTAAATAGACAACCATCATTTCTCATCTTAAAACCACTCAAATGTTTCTCTCCAACACTCCTTCCAAATCTGATCAACCAGTTAGCTGTGGGTCCTGTCAGCTCTCTCAGTGAGGCTGCTGGGCCACCTTTCCCGAAGGTAGAGTTGGGAAACCCCACCCACTTTACCTCTAGACTCTACAACTTGCCTGGAGAAGAAGGGTGCTCCCTATGCAGCCACATAGGTGCATTCATTTACTTATGTGGCACCTACTAAGTATTAGCCATTAGTGTAGGCTAAAGGTGAACAAAAGCCCCCATTTCCATGGAGTTTAATCTAGTGTGGGAGAGGGCTATAGACAACCTTAATATGCCAGGTGGTGGCAGGTGCTATGTAGACAAGGCAGGCTAATGAGGAAAAACTGATGGTGTGTGTGTATGTGTGTACGTACGTGCATGTGTGTGTGTGTGTATACACAAGGTTACCTTGTTTATCTTTGTTAGATCTTTACTTTCTCTTTAGAGTCAAGCTCTTTGGTGATAGAGATTACATCACATGCACACTGTGTCCACCTCTTCCTCGAGCACCTGGCACAGGGCTTTGCACGGGGAGGCAATACAGGGTAGTGGTGAAAAGCATGGACTTTCAACTCAAAAAGGCCTATGTTCAAATTCTGGCCCCCTCACTTTTTATCTAGGTGACTTTGCAGTCATTAAACTTTTGAGACTTAGCCTTGTCATCTATATAATGGGGCAATGAGAGTGACTGCCTCACAAGGTTGCCATAAGGATGAAGTCAGTGCCCGGCACAATGGCCAGCCCGGAGGAAGCATTCAGCCAACACTGGCTTGTGGCATCCTCATTCTGGTGAATTCTAACTTCACATCCACAGGCACCGCTGGAACACCAGCAGAAACTCAGGGATATGATATTTTTCCAGCAGATGTGTGTCTGTGGTTGGGGGAAGGGGGAGAATATACTAGAGAGGAGACAGGCTGGGTTGTTAAAATGGGAAGCAGGTAAGTCAGTGACAAACCTTGGGTTTTAATTCACTGACTCAGTGTGGAACCTGGGGCAAGTCATTTAATCTTGCTGGGCACTCCGTAGTCTCCTATGTAGGACCCCGTGATTAGACTAGAGCATCTCTAAGTTCTGGCAATATGTTACAGTTCTTGATCTCAAGATGGAAGAAAGACATTTTGTTTGGAGACAAGGGTCAGAAATCAAGAAGATTCTGAAAAAGCAAATAAAGATGAAAAAGGCCACCATCTCCGGAGCCTCTCCCCTGTTGAGTGCTTCACATACATAATTTCACTTAACCTCTAGGACAACGTGGTGAGGCAATTTTTAGTAATCCTTTCCCAGATGTGGAAACAAGCTTAGAGAGGTCTGGTAATGTGAGCAAGGTCACTCGTCTACCAAGTGGCAGAATCAGGATCCAAATGTAAGACTCTCTGACTCTAAAGCACCAGGTCGCACTGCAAAAGAGACGGTGAGGGGTCTGAGTGCCCTGGGCTGACAGGACGTTTGTTCAGGATTTTGGCAAAACAGCTTTTCGTTGCCTGTCTTTATTCTGGTTTCTCTCTCACATACAATGTTTGCATTTTACTATGTGCCTTCACTTTCAAAACTTCACAAAGAATTTTTTTGGGGGAAAACATTTGCAAAGTAGTAAGTGAGCAAAAATGGTTTGATACTTAATGTCAAGCAAAGTTAATGGCAAACTGAGAAATCAAATCCAAAATATATACTTCTATGTGAATCTTTCTTCCGGATACTTTTTGGTCTGACATTGCGGATTCTGAGAACATATACAGCATAACTGAGAAACCAGTAAGTGTTTAAAATTCCATTGGTTAGAACTTAAACACAGATTTTGACT
Source organism: Panthera uncia (assembly GCF_023721935.1). Taxonomy (NCBI): domain Eukaryota; kingdom Metazoa; phylum Chordata; class Mammalia; order Carnivora; family Felidae; genus Panthera; species Panthera uncia. The sequence continues at coordinate 23,716,735 of NC_064809.1, read as the reverse complement.
TGTTGCTTGTTGCTTGTAATTAGTATGGCCATGTAATTTATCATCCGAAGTGAGGCACTTTTATTTTTTATTTACTTTTTTAAATGTTTATTTATTTTGAGAGAGAGAGAGAGAAAGAGAGAACGAGGAGAGGCAGAGAGAGAGAGGGAGAGAGAGAATCCCAAGCAGACTCCCTGTTGTTAGCACAGAGCCTATTATGGGGCTTGATCCCATGAACCGTGAGATCATTGACCTAAGCTGAAATCAATAGCCAGCTGCTCAACTGACTGAGCCACCCAGGGGCTCCCAAAGTGAGGTACTTTTAAAAGGGGGCTGCCATTGGGGCACCTGGGTGGCTCAGCCGGTTGAGCGTCTGACTCTTGATTTTGCTTCAGGTCATGATGAGACTGAGCCCCACGTTGGGCTCCATGTTGGGTGTGGCACCTGCTTAAGATTCTCTCTCTCCCTCTCCCTCTGCCCCTCCCCTGCTTATGTTCTCTCTCTCCCTCTCTCTCAAAAATTAATAAAATAAAATAAAGTAAAAGGGAGTGCTACTAACAGTGACACCAAGAAAACAGGTATAAAACCGGGTTGTCTGAATACCTGACCATAATCCTTACGAGTTTACTTTAAGATAACATATCAATCTTTTTTTAAACATATCAATCTTAAGAGGCAACATTCAGTGAGAATATTTTGTTATAGTCCAAAGACAGAATGGCAGTGCTTTATAAATGGAACTGTGAGTAAAACAGGGAACATGCTGTACCTTGGTAGGTAGCGTATTACCTTTCATCAGCATTAAAACATCGATGCTGGTGTTCTCTCTCTTGTCTTCGTTCTCTTAAGCTAGGGTTATGTTCCTTTGGTCCAGAACGACTAGGCAAAAATTCCTTATAATAGAAATCTTCCAAATCTAATAATTTCCCCTGACTGTAAATGAACACATAAACACATCATAGCTTCAGTCTACTTTTCTACTCAAACTTATAGGATATTGTTCTCTTCTTTTATTTAGTATAATTTAGGAGTAACAATTCATGTCAATAGAAACAAGAGAAGTCTTGAAATGCACAAAGACAGTATATACCATAAATTAAAAAAGAAAAAAAAACCCCTCATCTTTCACCTTTAAGAGAGCATTTTCCTGGTTTAATCTCATTCAACTTGGTACAAAATTAGTAGTTACTAGACAGGAGTGGTTACAAAGTTCCAGTTTGGCCAGTCTAGGAGAGGGTTCATAACTGGCCCTTGGGCCACTCTGAGAAAACCTTACCTTTATGTACCAACACATAGCATTTTCCAATTTTCTCAGGCATCAGTTAAGTACATGGATGTACACAATGTTTCATGACCTTACCTTACTTCCTTCACAGGTAACCTTCTGTCCTTTCCTTACCATTGGCCTTTAGTGGGTTAATTTCTGGGCTAAATTTTAATTCCTACACATGACATACACACAGAGGTGTGTCCGTGACCATTTTAATTCCTGGATTTACTCACATTAGTTCTGTGATGCTCAGTACCTGTGGTCTGATGGGACTTCATATGAGGTAAACAGATATAGGTCTAGAAAACTACCAAGTGTTACAGTGTTTCTGGGGAAAAGTGTTTTTCAAGTCACAGATACCAATTTACAAATGAGCTTTCAGAATGCCACCGATACATAAGTCAGGAGTTCAGTGTCCACTCATCTTAGTAGAAGAAGCCTCAGTTGTTATTAGCACACTCTGGAAGTCAGTTAATTGAAATAGTGTTATAATGTTAAATTAGGAAAGTATTGGTGGGCTGAAATGTTATAGGAAATGGGGACTAGTGTGAATCTAAGTTGTCACACCTGCAGGTGACACAAACCTTATTTCCTGACAAATCCATAAACATTACAAGGAATGAGACTTAGCATGTGTTGAAGAACAGAAAGAAAAGGGGTTTGGGGAAAGAAAGTTCACGGACATGGGTGTGTTCCAATTTCCTGATCAAAACCAAGAAATGGACCAAGAAAAGCAAATTCTGAATTGGGACAGTACAATTCATTCACAAACTATTTGAGTTCTTAATGTATGCCTCATACTGTGCTAGCTCAACATATTTCCAATAGGTGAGATCTTCTAAATTATATATAAACCACATATTCATCATATAAATGTATGAGAGCATGCTACTTTCCAAATCTACACATATGAATAGGTGATTTTTAAAAAAATAGATGATTTTCAGTCATAATTTGAACACATGGATTTATATTTTGGTTTGATAAGATGGCACTGAAATCTAGAAGTAATAATTACCTATCTTTCCTTGGTCTTCGTTTTTCTTCTTGGATTGACTTCTAAAAGGAATAGAAAAAAGTTAAAAATCAGTATATTATGATTAATGTAATGTAACCGATATAATTACTATATTAATATATAAATACATTTGTTCTTATAAAGCCAATTTGGAAATAAGCAAATGGACACAATGTTTTAAAAATCTAATGAAATATAATTCACTCAAATTTTATTAATTATGTATTTGTGATTATGTTTTTACCAGATTGCAAATAATCTTTGCGTTCCATGCCGAAAAGAGCTTAGCACACAGTGACCAGTATACACAAGATTACCTAAGGTCCATCTACCTATAAATGGGAAAAATTATGTCAGAATTCCTGGAAAACCCATCTCTCCATCACAAATGCGCTGTGATTTAGGCAAGCTGATTAGGTGGCTTTGACATCTTGCTTATACGTCATCTTTGTCTGCTGGCAAAGCAGGTGGGTGGACAGTGAAGGCAGGTGCAATAGTCCACAAAAGAATGGAAGTGTAACTTACTAAGAGCCCATTTAGGGTATGAAAGTAACAGACTAGAGGATACGTATGTTCATTTGCAAAATGTTTTCACGGTTGAGAATTTATGTATCAAGGCAGAAATTAGAATATGTAGGTCTAGATTTAATTAGATACCTTTTAATCAATACTTCAATCTGAACACTAACAAAATGGTACCTTACATACAAAGCAATATCATCTTTTATATTGTAACACTAGTAATGCGTTTCACTGTCAGCTGCCTCAAGATATTTGAGCTCACCTATTACATGTTGCAAGAGCATATATGTCTTCTAGGCTGAGAGAACAAACAGGACACTCACCTTGAACAAGCTGAAGATACTGTAAGTGTGGAAACCTTAATGCAGATATCAAGTTGGCTGGCACCATAATAAAAATGGCAAGATAATAAAAATGGCAGCTGATAATTGTTTGTAAATATTGAGGGTTTTCTCCAGTATTTTTTAGGCACATTCATTTTTTCTCATGATTTAGCATTTGTAATACACAAAAATGTTGGATAAATCAAACAGTTCATGTTTCACTTATTCTTATTGGTTGGTATTTCAGTGGGTGGATGAGGTAGAAGGAATGCTTAAATGCATCAAGTCTGGGAGTGGACCATTCAAGAAGTAACCATGTTAAGGGGCAGGACATCAATTACATTCATGCCCTCCTTCCCATTTCCTATTACATTCCTGATCCAATGCCTTGGGCTGGGAGGTGCATACAAATAATTACATTACCACCATAGATACAATGGACCCCAGCAGTCTAGTCAATGATCCCTGGAACCCAGGTAGTATTTGTTGTGGTTGTTGTTGTTTTAATATGACAGAGGTCCTTCCTCCTTGATCTGTTATCTGAAAAAAAATGTCTCTTGTTCTCAGTAACAATTTTCTATAATCCAAAGTTATGCTTAAATGATTGGCAATATGTTGAGTGACAGAGGTTCCCTTTATACCACCACAAATCAAATAATGTTCTGCCCTTGAATTTGCAAGCTGGTAAGGACCATTTTTTATTCTGGACCAGCATTTCCCTCTGGGAAATGGTGTATATAATTTGGTTCCCAGTTACAGGAATTCTTAGAAGAGGAAATACAGTCCGGTCTTCTGCTTTATTTCACTCTTGCCTGTGCTAGAATATTCCAATGAAATATAATTCATTAATATATTTTCCCCAAAATTATTTAAGGTGGTTTATCATGGAAGCAATTACACAACCAAGGTGATAAAGTAGAAGTTGTAAATGAGGAACAAAGAGGTCAAGAGTGTGTTAGGATGGGGCCTTACATTTGTCTTAGTGTCCTGGCAGCTGGTGCCAAAAGGGAGGCACGAAACTGTACCCTCAAGGGAGAGGACTGAATACTAATTTTACCACCTGGGACTTTATATTAGTGGCGTTTATTGCTAAGACAAACAATGTTTTCAATTATAGTTTTTTAAAAATTTATTTGTATTTACTTATTTCGAGAGAGACAGAGACAGCGCGAGCAGGGGAGGGGCCGAGAGACAGGGAGAGAGAGAGAATCCCAAGCAGGCTCCATACTGTCAGTGTAGAACCCGATGTAGGGCTCGAGCCCATGAAACCATGAGCTGAAACCAAGAGTCAGATGCTTAACGACTGAACCACCCAGGCACCCCTCAATTGTAGCTTTGAAATTATAAATCACTGACTTGAAATTTGAAATGAAAATAGAGAAGTTAAATATCCTGTCAGTTTCTTATAGAACTGAAGAAGAGAGAGAGAGAGAGAGAGAGAGAGAGAGAGAGAGAGAGAGAGAAGGAGATAAAGATGGTACAAGGAGAAGATATTCTGGGGAGGGTATTTCTTGAGGAGGACTTTGGAAGTCAGAGGTCTTTGCCCACTGGACTCTTGAAGAACCTGTTTCTCAGTTAGCTACACGACAGCCCCTCCCCCCCCACCTGACGCAGAGAAATACATTTATGACAGAACTTTAAAATTCACATCGGTATATCACTCGGTGATCAAAAAGAATGAAATCTTGCCATTTGCAACATGGATGGAACTAGAGTGTATTATGCTAAGCGAAACAAGTCAGAGAAAAATAAATATCATATGATTTCACTCATATGTGGAATTTGAGAAAACAGAGGGACAAAGGGGAAATGAAGGAAAATAAGATAAAAAGAGGGAAGGAAGCAAATCATGAGACTTTTAAATATAGAGAACAAATTGAGGGTTGGTGGAGGGGAGGTGGGTAGGGGCTGGGCTAAATGAGTGATGGGCATTAAGGAGGGAACTTGCTGGGATGAGCACTGGGTATTGTGTGTAAGTGATGAATCATTGAATTCTACTCCTGAAATCATTATTACACTGTATGTTAACTAACTTGGACTTAAATAAAATTAAAAAATAAAAAATAAAAAAAGGAAGAAATAGAGTAAAATAAAATTCATATCTGCTACTTTCTGGTGGATACAATCTTGCATTCCCTTTGGAAAAACACTAACACTTTATTTACTTAGGGGGACTCACAAGGACGAAGAAAGTAGCCAAAACATAGAAGGAAAAAAAACCCCACACTGGAGCGGCCCAATTACCTACCCCTACTACCTACCTATCAGTTTCGGAAAGGTCCCGGAGAAAAGAGTAAAACCAGAAGGACCTTTGATGGGACTGTGTTTAGTTACTCATTTTGTGAGGGAACTGTTGGCCCCGAGTCACTTTTTGTGATGGCTGCACAGCTCTGCGCGCTGGAGCAGGCACCGTGGGCGGAAACAACAGGGCGTGTGTGCTTCGCCCAGGTCCTCCGGGCACGCTTCTTAGGCTCAGCTCATCCTGATTTTGGACACAAGGATAGCAACATCTGCTAGATATAAGAGATTAAGAGCATCAACTGTCAGAAGAGTGCTGGTGTTGATTTAAGGCAGAAAATGAAGCAGGGCCAGGAGAATGCAGAGAGCTGGGGTGCTACCTCATAAATCTAAATAAATCCAAACGTTTTTGCTCCGTACATTGGCCTTGGGTCATCAAGAAAAGGTTTAACATGTGTAGTATAATAGAAATTTATTTCTATTTCTAAATTTCTAGATTTCTGAAATAGAAATAATTTTAGAAAGAGTTTCATGAATGCCATTTGAAATTACAGAAAGTGGGTTTTTTTTGAAACATAGATCTTTTCATGTGCACATTATGAATTCATGTTCCTTCTTCAATCCAAATGCTTACCTGAAGTTGTGTATAAATACAAATCTTCACTTGTTGCATACCTCATTCCCTACAGCAACATTCCCTGTGTCCCTGTGTATCTGTATGTGGTTTGGCTGTTTCTTACATGGTTGGGGGGGGGGGGTTGGGTGAGGTGTAGCAGTTTTAGGGGTTTTCAATGCCATAACCATTGCTTTCTTTTTCAGGAAGTGTACCCAAATCTTTGCTTCATTTTGTTCAACAGAAATGAGGAGCCTGGTTTGGATTTTAGGTCTTCTCTATTTTGGATGCAGTGGGTCATGCGACAGATAATAAAGAATACAAGTCTTCAGCAAGTCTGGAGATTTATAGATGGCACAATCACTTCCTACACATCCATGGTGCTTTCCACCAGTAAGCCGCTCAGGATGGCCAAGGGGAGCTTTCATTTGATATTCAGGGTCAGTCTAACTGCCTGAAAATTTAATATTAGGACAAATATTTTAATGAGTCTGAGGCACAGGAGTGTGTGGTCATGTTCCCAAATGACGGCTGCAATCAGCAAGAGTTTTCCATTGCTAGATGATAATCGTGCTTTCAGCAGCAACACGAAAATGAAGTTGGGTTTATTTGTTTTTTCACTGTCATCAGTTGGTCGCTGTACCCACAGGAAAGTAAAAATGCCAATAAAAAAGGCAATTTGTTCTAGTGAAACAATTGCAAACATTCTATGGAAATCCCGCTCCATGATGGAGTCGTCAGGATCAGGGTTCTGGTCTGAATCCTGAAGCGGCCACCACCTCAGGTACACTTCACAAAGCAAACAAAACATGCAGAGTTTCCCAGGCGTGTTTATTTTAGTCCTGAAAAGAATTCATCTGTAGGTCTGGGCTTTGCATAAAATGGCATTAGTCAAGATGATAACAGGATCATACTCAATGTATTTGTCTACAGGTGTCTGGTAGGATTCGCAGATGGCTATCTTCAGCACTCCGTGGTTATGGTCTCGGCACTACTCCTTGACCTCTTGGTTGCATTCAGTGCTCCTGTACTGGCAGGAGGCTGCGGCAGCAGGAGGAGTGGGCACCACCCCATCCATGTTCCCCTTGCCCGCCACCACCCTTTCTGTGTTCTTGCCTGGCCATAGCCCACTCTGCCCACTGGTGCCCGTTTCCATGCAACTATAGCCCAGCTAAAATTATAGACAGTGTTTTGATGGTTCAAGGGCATGGGCCCTATCACAGCTACAGATCCCACTATGTGTAATGACCCAAATTTGGATAAGGGCCAGATAAATAGGAACGCATGGTGTGCTGTCATTTATACTAATCTCCTGGTTTTCCGTGTTTTATTTTTCACTGAAGCCACAGATTTCAAGACTCGTGGCTATAAACAGAATTCCAGTCACTAGTAATTTGAGATCTATCAAACCCTTTATATTCATTTAAAAAAAGAATAGTACAAAAGTGAAGTAAACTTCTTGAGGGCAGGGACTCATTTGTGAGGCTCAGAATCTGTTGCATGATTCTCACTGAAAGGGTGGTTGTTAGCAATGGACATTTCACCTTATCTCGAGCTCTTATAAATTCTCATATCGAGGATGGCGTCTGTCTTTGAAGCCTTCATGGTCAATTGTCATTTGAGATGTAGTTAATAAAGGTCACTGAGCATCATTTACCACTTATATTCAGGGTTAATAGGGAATGTCTAGTAATTTCTAATCTTGTTCTCTGCTCTTCTCTCTACTTAACTACATAAACAAATGTCAGGCTATCTACTTCCTTCTGGGGGAGGGCAGTGTAGAAAAAAATCTGTAATCAAGATTTTTATCAAGTAACAGCCCAATGCAGCTATCTGGAATTTTCACTTCCTTAATTTACTTCTAATTGTATCTTACTCAAATTTCATTGCATTCATTTGTGCCACGAATACTTATTGCATGCATACTATGTGGCAGGCTAAATGTAAGGGCAAACTCCTTGACCTCATGGAAACCACATCAGTCACTCTTTGGTGGGATACAGCATGGTGACAGGGAAGTATGGGCCACTTAGGAAGGACACAGGAAAAGCTCCTTTGGGATTTGGGAGTATTAGGAAGGCTTCCTGAAGAAAAAGACATGTGGACTGGGGACGTTTTGTCTCCAGAAAGTGAGAATAGAAAAAGAAGTGGGTTTTAGTTGGAGGACAGAGCATGTTCAGGGACAAATGCCTATGGACAACATGAAGAACAGGTACAGGCTAACAGGAGGGAATGGCTGTAGTGGAGAGTAAGGAGGGGTGAATGAGTATCAGGAGGTACAGGAAGGTAAAGGAAAGGTAAGCAAGGCCCTGATATTGCCCAGCCCCTCTATCACAGGACACTAGGAAGTGATTACAAGGTTTTCCATCAGAGGAGTGGCATGATCAGACGTTAATTTCAAGAACACGACTCTAGCTACCATGTGAAAGATGCATGAATGAGAAGGGGAGCAAAACAAGAGAACAGTAAGAGGAGGGATGCAGAAATATCAACTAGAAATGCTGGCCTGAGGAGGCTGTGGGCTGAGGATGTGGAGAAGAACAGAAATTCAAGAGATATGAGAGTAGATTCTTGGATATGCTAGACGAGAAAGGGGAGGAGTCAGGATAATATTCCGATTACTAGTTTATAAAAAGTCAGTCATTCATTCACAGAGACCATGTGTGGCACATTTATATTTATATGAAACGTTCAGAATAGGCAAATCTAACAGAGACATAAGGTAGATTAGTGGTTACTTGTGGCTGGAGGGTGTGGGTGGGGAATGACTGCTAATGGGCATGGGGTTTCTTTTTGGGGTGATGACGATGTTCTAAAATTGATTGTGGCAATGGTTGTACAACCCTGAATATAATGACAACCATTTAGTTGTCTATTTTAGATAAGTGAATTGTATGGTATGTGACATATCTCAATAAAGCTGTGTGTGTCTGTGTGTGTGCGTGCACACGTGCACGTGCAGAAGGACAGATGCCTATGTGCACCCATGTAGAGTATGTAAAACAAACATTAGCCAGTTTGACATTTGAGTGTGGAGCTAGAGAGAGAGATATAGCCAGAGATAGACTCAGGAATCAGTAGTAACTGAGGTCATGAGATTGTCCAAAGGTAAAGAGAGGGGAAGAGAGCCCAAGATTGAACTCTAGGCAACACCAAGGTGGAGAGGAGCCTTCCAAAGACAATGGGGAGAAACCACCAGAGAGAAGAGAAGAGTAGGAGACTGTTTGACTTAGAAAGCAAGTGGGAGCTCCATCTTCTGCCCAGGAGCTGGGAAACTTAATTCCAATTGGTGGGAAACATTCTCTGGGTGCAGTGGGGGCACGGAGAACCAGTGCTCTCTCTCTGCGGCAGTGGGAGTGGAAGAGTGAATAAGTATTGCAGAAGGAAGGACCAGCAGGTGCAAAGGACTGAGGGGCATGAGAGAAAGGCACTCGCTGGCAGGGTTTTAGCAGTTAACTGTGGCTAGTGGACATGGGGAGCCTGGAGAGGGGGCTGAAGAGTAGTCCTGGGTCCAAGGAGGAGGTCCTCCACAGCATCTGGACTTTGCGCTGAAGGAATTGCCAAGCTATTAGAGGGATCATCAAGGAAGGAGCGCAGTCACAAGACGGTTTAGAGAAACATTCTGATAGGGGCTGAAGAAGCTGAGCTTGGAAGCCTGAAATATTCTAGGTGGGGGATAATGATGGTCTAACGTAGAGTGCTGCCTGTGAGGTCAGAGGCAGGGCATGAATAGGAGTGAGCCTTGGTCGGTAGAAGCCAACCTTTAGAGCAACAGATTGGATGTCAGGAATGAGAGAGAGTGAAAGATCCAGGATGACTCCCATGTTCTTGGTCTGGGTCACCAATGGATGATGGTGGCATTTGCAGAGAGCAGGAACAGGAGAGGAAGGGCAGACTGGCAGGGGTGGGACCAGTGAGGCCTCATGTTACAGGGAGTGAGCAGGAGCTGTACAGTCAGAAGACCTCGGTGTAGCTAAAGACCCCAATAGCTATGGAGTGCCTACCTGGGTAGTCCCACCAGTGAGATGGGGACACCACCTTAAGGGCTATTCATAGGATTAGATGTCACAGTGTATATGAACACCCCTCTCTCTAGTGCTAGAATTTAAAAGGTGCTCAAGTAAATGTCTCCTTCTTCCTCTTTTCCTTTCTTCTTCTTTCCCTAAAACTTGCCTTTTGACCCAAAGTCCCTCTCTGCAGAGCTCCTGTTCTGATGCACTTCTCTTTCTGGGTTGGTATTTACATCTCAGCTCAATTAACAGGCCAGCAGAGAAGACTACTGGAGGACAGGGGGTTTACAGGACTGTAGGAGAGGCCTGGACCATGTGCAAGAGGGGCTTTAGTGGCTGCAATGGCTCCCATCTGATGGTAAGAGTGAGCCACTTACATGTAGTAGATAATAGTATGTGGAGTCCTCAGGGTTATTTAATGTTTTGGGTTTCCGGGGCCGTCTTGGGGGCCTCAATATTTTTGGCTCTTCTTCTTTAGAGATACCTACAAGAAAGGTGATCATAAACAAGTATTCAATTACAAAGACTATTATCAAGCAAGTTTTCCTTTGGGGTAAATAAGAAATTACTTACACACAACTGGGGCTCAAGCTGGGAGAAAGAGGAAATACCTTTGCGCCCCCAACCAACCCTTATCATATTTCTTACCCTGTGTTCCTTCTGATTGTCTGGTGGTCTGGGGCTTTGAGAGGTAAGGGAAAGGAAAAAAGGGGAAGAAAAGAAATGCATGCCTTGGTAGTATGGAATAGTGTGCAGCAGTTCAGAGGATGAAGGGGAGAGGAGTCAGAGCTGCCAGAAAAATCTTTAAAAAGGAGTATTATGCCGGGGCGCCTGGGTGGCTCAGTTGGTTAAGCGTCTGACTTCGGCTTAGGTCATGATCTCATGGTCCGTGAGTTCGAGCCCCGTGTCGGGCTCTGTGCTGACAGCTCAGAGCCTGGAGCCCGTTTCAGATTCTGTGTCTCTCTCTCTGCCCCTCCCCTGTTCATGCTCTGTCTCTGTCTCAAAAATAAATAAATGTTAAAAAAAATTTAAAAAAGGAGTATTATGCCAATTATTTAAAGAAGAGTTAATACCTATTTTTCTTAAACTATTCCAAAAAATAGAAAAGGAAGGAAAACCTCCAAATTCATTCTATGAGGCCAGCATTACCCTGATACCCAAACTAGATAAAGACATCACAAATGAAAAGAACTACAGGTCCATTATCTCTGATGAACACAGATGTAAAAATCCTTAACAAAATACTATCAGACTGAATCCAACAATACATTAAAAAAAATAATTCACTACGATCAACTGCGATTTATTCCTGGGCTGTAAGGGTGGTTCAATATTCACAAATCAATCGCTGTGATACGTCACATCAATAAAAGCAAGGATAAGAACCATATAATCATTTCAATAGATGCAGAAAGAGCATTTGACCAAGTACAGCATCAATTCATGATAAAAACTCTCAACTAAGTAGGTTTAGAGGGAGCATATCTTAATGTAACAATGGTCACATATAAAAAATCCACAGCTAATATCATCCTCAATGGGGAAAAAGTGAGCTTTTCCTCTAAGATCAGGAACAAGACAAGGATGTCCATTCTCACCACTGCTGTTCAACATAGTACTGCAAGTCCTAGCCACAGCAACCAGACAACAAAAAGAAATAAAAGGCATCCAAACTGGCAAAAGAGAAGTAAAACTTTCACTACTTCCAGATGACAGGATGCTCTCTGTACAAAACCTGAAAGACTCACCAAAAAAATGCTAGAACTGATAAACGAATTCAGTAAAGTTTCAGGATACAAATCAGTGTACAGAAATCTGTTGCATTTCTATACACCAATGATGAAGCAGCAGAAAGATAAATTAATAGAAATCAATCCCATTTACCATTGCACTAAAACTAATAAGATACTTAGGGATAAACCTAAACAAAGAGGTAAAAGACTTGTACTCTGAAAATTATAAAACAGTGATGAAAGAAACTGAGGAGAACACACAGAAAATGGAAAGATATTCCATGCTCATGGATTAGAAGAACAAATATTGTTAAAATGTCTACTATCGAAAGCAATCTACACATTTAATTCAATCTCTATCAAAATACCAATAGAATTTTTCACAAACCTAGAACAAAGAATCCTAAAACTTGTATGGAACTACAAAAGACCCTGAATAGTCAAAGCAACCTTGAAAAAGAAAAGCAAAGTCAGAGGCATCACAATTATAGACTTCAAGTTATCTTACAAAGCTGTAGTAATCAAAACAGTATGGTACTGGCACAAAAACAGACACATAGATCAATGGAACCCAGAATTATAGGGTGAATTAATCTTTGACAAAGCAGGAAAGAGTACTCAATGGGAAAAAGATGGGAGAAGATATTTGCAAGTGACATATCTGATAAAGAGTTAGTATCCAAAATATATCTAAAACTCAACACCCCACAAATGAATAATCCAATTAAAAATGGGCAGAAGACATGAACAGACATTTTCCCTAAGAAGACATACAGACGGCCAACAGACACACGAAAAGATGCTCAACATCACTTACCATCAGGGAAATGCAAATCAAAACTACAATGAGATATCACCTCATACCTATCAGAATGGCTAAAATCAACAACACAAGAAACAGCAGGTGTTAATGAGCATGTGGAGAAAGGAGAAAAGAGAAAGGAGAACTTTCTTGCCCTGTTGGTGACAATGAAAACTGGTGCAGCTGCTCTGGAAAACAGTATAGCGTTCCCTCAGGAAGTTACAAATAGAACTACCCTACCATCCAGCAATTGCACTACTGGGTATTTACTGAAAGAATGCAAAAATACAAATTCAAAGGGACACATGCACCCCCTGATGCTTATAGCAGCATTATTTACAATAACCAAATTATGGAAACAACCAAGTGTACATTGATAAATAAATGGATAAAGATATCTTTCTATATCTATATCTATATCTAGATAGATATAGATTTAATTGACTACTACTCAGCCATGAAAAGGAATGAAATCTTGCCATTTGCAATAATATGAGTGGAACTAGAGAGTATTATGCTAAGCAAAATAAGTCGTTCAGAGAAAGACAAATACCATATTATTTCACTTACATTGGAGTTTAAGAAACAAAACAAATGATAAAAGGAAAAAAGAGAGAGAGAGAGAAAGGCAAACCAAGAAATGGATTCTTAACTATACAGAACAAACTGATGGTTACCAGAGGGGAGGGTGGGAGGGGTGGAATAGGTGATGGGGATTAAGAAGTGCACTTGTGATGAGCACCAGGTGCTGTATGGAAGTGTTGAATCACTATATTGTACACCTGAAATTAATAGTACGCTGTATGGTAACTAACAGGAATTTAAATAAAAACTTTAAAAAAGGGCATTATACCAACAGAATCTTGCTGTGATTCCCCCAACCACCAGCCTTACACAGTGACTCATCCGTCTAAGCACTGCACATTCTCCACTTCAAGGACCATCTCCTATGTTACGCCCAAACAAGAACACAGCTCATTTTCAGGCTTGACTGCCTTATAAATGTAGAACCTCAAACTATTCGAATCTTCAGACCTAACTTTAAAAACCTTTACCAAGAAAGAATAAAGTTTGTTGTCTTTTTCTACTCTGTCAGTATAGCCAAATTCTCAAAGCCATAGCAACATCATCAGAGCTTCTGACGATCTGTATACTTGGCTTCACATTTATAGAGCTAATGAGCCTCTCCTGAAGTATTTCTGTCTGTTTTGACCACTGCATCCCCTGATTGCACTTGTGCAGAAATGTCCGTTCAATGGATATGTCAGAATCAGGGTGGGAGTAGAGTATGGGTGCTTATTGGAGAATGACTTATATTCAACATACACCTGAGCATACATTTCTTAGCTGGGCTTAAAGGCAGTTATAGATCATTATTTCGTATAATACAGGGGTAGGAATGATTCCTAATCTAGATGTAGAAACACAGAGAAACTGAATTTCTCCAAACTATGCTAACCAAATCAAGTCAAACAGAATCAAATCAATGAACATCTATACTATGTGTTAACAACCGTGACTGGTAGTGCCGATCAGTTTTAACCGGGATAGAGACTCACACAGATGTCTACCTTCCTAGTCTCATGCCCAATGTACTAGGTGAACCTACAGCATTCATATTCTCACATAATCCAGCTCATTCATTTCAAGATCTATGGGAAATTGCTGGATGACACAGATCAGCTAGCTGTGAGTATTTCAGAGAGGCGTAATGCATGGAGCAATCAGAGAAACATGAAATGTTACATATGGCAACCAGACATTCCTGTTCTCTTTCAAATAAGACAAAACAACACGAAATCTTTGTTAATGAGACCATGCTAATAGAGATTAGTAATAGACTAGAAGAGTGAAACCATTCTCCAACCAAACTCTGCACATTATTTCTGCATCACCTTCTGTTCTCTCTTTCCCTTCTTCTTCACAGGAATAGACAGAGGAGGTGGAGGGAATCCAAATATCTGAGCCCTGTCTGATCCTGTCCTAGACTGTCCCAGGCACAAGGAAAGACAGGAAAAGCTGGATTCTTGCCACCACTTCAAGTGATGGTCTTTTTATTTTTTTTGTTCTCTTTGCTAATCATCTTTCTCAGTCCTGATTATTAAAAAGCTTCCATGGCTCTTGCAAAGTCTTACCATTTTAAAATGTATTGGTGATATCCACTTATATTATTCATTTGAGTCTGAACGGCAAAAAACATAAAAATATAGTATGGAGTTATTATGTTTTTAGAAGCATGAAACTGATCTGTGACTACATTTTAACTTGACTTTAATGTTATTTAGAGTCTGAACTGAAATATCAGAGGATTACTATTGTAACAGAAATTAATCAAACTGAAGGTGGCAAAGAATCTGAATAAGTGCCAGGGGAGTGGAAAACAAAACAGATTCTGGGAATAAACAGAGTCTTGCTCTTAGCTCCATTGTCTCACCAAATGTTCCCCATTCAATCTGATTTCTACTACCAAAACTATTGAAACTGCCTTCTAGAAAGTCAAGGGTGACCACTCTATTGACAAATACAAAGGCCCTTTATCTGTCCCTCTATGGCTGACTTCTTCATTATTTAACATTATTGACCATCCCTGGCCTTCATGGCTGAGGATGAGGTTTCTGAAGAGGACACCCCTTCTCTTATTTACCACTGTATTCCTGGCACATGAGGAAGTGCTCGACAGGTAGGTCCTTAAGAAAATTTTGCTGGATGAGTAAATAATCGCTTTGCCTCCTAGACTGAATCACTCCCCTCTTTGTTTCTTGAATTTCCCACAGGGTACTCAATACTGATGACTGTCTGATACCCAGCTCATGTTGGGTGTTCTCACCCTGTCAGAGCTCCTGCCCCAATTTCTCATCTCCTATTCAGTACTTCCATCTCAAACTCTCAGACTCAAATGAACCGGTGGTCACTTTTCTTCTCCATCTAGGATTCTGTATACCACAAGCTTAATGGCCTGGCACCATTGTTTCTGCAGCTCTCCCCCCAACCCCAGCAAATACTGATACCACCTTTGCCTTATCCCTCTTGTTCCTTTCCTATAAACAGACCATCATCAATCAACTTCTGTCATTTTTTTGATACATTTTTTAAGCTTCTCATTTAATAATTGTGGCAGAGTCTTAATCTGTTCTCCAGGCTTCATCTCACAAATGAAGACCAGACTTCTCTTCCTTAAATATCATGTTAATTATGAAGTTTCATTTCCCAGAAATTTATGATGTTTTTTTGGCTTCTTTGATTAAGGCTAAACTTCTCCTAAATCCAGATTACTTACAATCTCAGCAGTTCCGATTTTATCACCCGCTTCTCCCCAGCACGAACTATCTCCTCTGGTCGACTTACCTCACTGGAACGTGACACACCATGTTCATAGCTATCACTCTGCTTATTTTAATCTTCTCATAGAAAAGCCTTCCACAGTCTCACTGAAATCTGAAGCATGCTTCCAGTGCCCGTCTCCAGTGCTAGCTCTTCCAAGAAGCTCTCACTTACCGTCCAGTGATTCCCCCTCTCAGGGAATACCAATAGTACTTACAGGCTGTATAGATCATTTGAGATGCCCCCTCAAAATTCATATGTTGAAGACGTAACCCCCAGTACTTCAGAGTATGGCTATATTTAGAGAAAAGGTCTTTGAAGGGATGTGACAAGGGTGGGCCCTAATCCAATATGACCGTGTCCTTGCAAGAGGAGATTAGGACACAGACTCACAACAGAAGGAAGACCATGTAAGATATGGAGAAGACAGCCATCCAGAAACCAATGAGAGTGGCCTCAGAAGAAACCAACCTTGTCAACACATTGATCTTGGATTTCTTGTCTCCAGAACTATGAGGAAACTAATTTGTTGTTTAAGCCACCCAGTCTGTGGAATGCTGTTATGCAGCCCTAAGCAAAACATAAAATATCACTATTTTTACCTGTGGTTTTTTTTTTCTTTTTTTTTTTATAGTGGGGCCATAGGTTTTTGGGTGGTGGAGATCATGACTTAGGTTTTGATGTCTTCCTGACTTCCATGGTTGTTCTGCAAGTGGTAGGTATTTGGAGATGCTAAGAGGTTAGATGGATTCCATTCTACCTTATTAGAGACACAGTGGAAATTGAATTTTGTTAACTGGATCACCATTGACACTGTTCAGAAAAATAATTCCTGATGCTTTAAAGACAGGTGCAAATAGGGGAGTGAAGAAAACTCTGGAAAGAGAACCCAGAGGGCTTCAGGAACAATCCAGGGGTACAAATGTCATAACTAAAATTCAGAAGTCATTAAAAAGTAGACATATTTGGCTATGAAAAATAGATAAAAGCGTTAATATGGCAACAAAGTCAGAAGACACATGATAGATTTGGAAAACTATATTTACAACACAGATGAGAAATCAAGGGATGGTATTTCTAATACATGAAAGTGCTACAAAATGACTACAAAAATACAGACCAACAGAAAAAAGGGCAAAAGAGTTAAATAGGAAATACAGGATGAACAAATCCAAAAAGACAGTAAGTACTAGTAGACAAGGAAATAGAAATGAAAATAATGACAACATATCATTTTACTTCAGGTACATTAGCAAAGATTAAAAAGAATGAGAACAGTACTGAACCAGATGCCAGAAAAAGTATGTTCTCACAAAGTGTTGGAAGAAATGTCAACTGTTAGGGCCTTTTGGGAAAGCAGTTTATCAGAACCAAACATACCTTTCAACTCAAGAATCCTACCTGGGAACTTACCCACAAAACTAAAATCCGGGCACACAAGGACATTTTCAGAGATGTAACATTTCTCACAGTGGCAAAAAGCTGAAACAAAGTGAATCTCTAACAATAGAGCAAAGCTTATATAAAGCATGTTATCCAACACATGCAATATTATATTGCCAGTAATGACTTACAGCTCTTTCGGCTGATGTGCAGGGATTCCTGCTAAGGAATTGGAGAAAAGCAAGATGTATAAGTATTTCTATTATGATCCTATTTATATAAAAACAATGCATGTGTATGTGTGTGTAAATACATGTATACAGATCTGCAAAAGCTATGAAAGAATACATGCTTTATAATAAAGGTTCCCTTGAGGGGGAAGTAATGTGGGCTAGGGAGAGAGAAAAGGGGGAAGGAAACAGAAAAAAAAAACCTTTTAGTTTTTTTACACTTCATTTATGTAAAATTATAACTATGCACATGGATGTGTGTATATTATCGAGATAAAAAATGTCAAAATGAGAATTTTCAGAATTTTTGTTTAATTCTTATACCTTGCAGTATCTGCTCTAATGTTAGTTCATTGACTTTTTTTCCTTCACCAGGATAATCTGAAGGAGGGCTGAATGTTCTTAAAAAGGTGTCTCACTTAAGATATTGCCATGCAAAGTGGGCAGCCAGTAAGTGAAAATTATTGATGAGTGTGTTCAACAGGGTCTGACTGAATTCAAATTAAATTTCTCCAGAATGTTTTGTATTTTTGAAGAGCAAACTTCCCATGAGCTTATCAGCATACAAATATTCCAGAAAGGCAAGCTGATTTTGCCCTCTAAATTTTTGTTCTTTTAGGGGGAGTACAAACACTGTCTGCTAACGTCATTCTAACCCCTTAATTACAAAAGTGACATAAACATTTGTAATCCCCAATTAACAGCAGAATATCAATGTTGGCAGTAGCAAAATTAGGTTTGTGACTCTTTTGTGTGATGTGCATGATAAATATTAGCTTGTAAAGGTTATTGCTATATTAAATAGCCAGAAGGTAAAATATTTATTTGTATTATAGTTCTGTTAATAATTTAGGTGTTTTAGTTCACAGGGAATGCACATTTCTTTGAATAAGGAAAGGACAAACAGCTCAACATTTTTCATTTGGAAGAAAGCATAAAACTCATTGGTAATATTTGCTTTAGAAAACTATCTCAGTATTATTCTTATTTTAATTATAATTAACTATTTTACTTAAGTATGCATTCCGAGTATAATTTGTGTAAGTGTCATGTCTAAATCAGATATTAGCAGAACAGAAATGCCCTTATATGGTATTGTAGTTTCTGCTTTAAGAAGTCAAGTTTTTAGTTTTTTTTTTTTTTTGTAAATTTCCACATACTGCTGACAGTCTGTGAACTTTAAGCAATATATATTTATACTTATATTTATATTTATATTTATATTTATATTTATATTTATATAGTTGACCTACAGGAAATCTTAAAAGGGAGGAATATTCATTGCTGAATATTAAGGGCAGGATTCACACAGTCAGGGTTGCAACTTGCCTTCCAGAAGCTTCTTTTTCTGCCTTTCCTCTCATTTGACCTTTGGCCAGTCTAGCCAGTCTGGAAGAGACTGGATACAGGTTTTGAACTTGTGTTCCAGTTCAGTTCCATACTGCTCCTCTCTGCCTTGCGCTGCTCGTGCTCTGAGCTCCTGGAGCCACTTTCATGTCTCATGGTTACCCTGCATTTGGCTACTTGCTTTACTCTATGGTCTATCTGTGTTCTCTGGAGTCTACCTGAGGTGAAGGGTTGTAAGATAGGTGCTTCTCCTACTCTGAGTTGTCCTTAACACTTTGGGGATGCCTTACCATTCACTGGATCTGACTCACAGGCTTCCTCTGACCTTCTCGATAGGCAGCTATGGGCCCCTGTCCCCATATGGGACTGCTCAAGCCATTCCTTTGGCTCCTTCTTCTCTACCAACCAAACACTGATGCCCTAGAGGCAACTTACACCTGTACTTGTTCTGTAGGTCATGGGCTTTTAAGCTTTTTGCCACTCTCTGATTTGGGCATATTGCACAAATATCTAGAACCTTTAAAACCGAGCCTTTACTTTTTATTTATTTTTTATTTTTTTTAATATATGAAATTTATTGTCAAATTGGTTTCCATACAACACCCAGTGCTCATCCCAAAAGATGCCCTCTTCAATGCCCATCACCTCCCCTCCTCTCCCTCCCACCCCCCATCAACCCTCAGTTTGTTCTCAGTTTTTAAGAGTCTCTTATGCTTTGGCTGTCTCCCACTCTAACCTCTCTTTTTTTTTTTTTCCTTCCCCTCCCCCATGGGTTTCTGTCAAGTTTCTCAGGATCCACGTAAGAGTGAAAACATATGGTATCTGTCTTTCTCTGTATGGCTTATTTCACTTAGCATCACACTCTCCAGTTCCATCCATGTTGCTACAAAAGGCCAGTTTCATTCTTTCTCATTGTCACGTAGTACTCCATTGTGTATATAAACCACAATTTCTTTATCCATTCATCAGTTGAGCCTTTACTTTTTAAATTATACTTCTAGGTGTAGGTAAGGTGCTGCCCCCAGCCTGTCCCTCGTGTCTCTTTTAGTTACGCTACAGGAGAAACAGAGGAGAATTAAGTAGCTCTGTTTGTAGGTGGGCCGAGGTACATGCCCTCTAGATTACCATTTGTCTCCCGGACACAATCACTACATATCTGCTGTGTAGTGCTGGCATGTTTGTTGGGCTGAGGTCTTGGACTAGTCTTCAAAGACCAGTTTGTTCTAGTTATCGGGTTGGTTATGTTCTTACTCCCAGCCATCTTGCATACTCATGCACCATCATCAAACCAGAGTGCCCTGACAGAGGCAAATGAGAGTACACACAGTGGTGCTGAGGGAGTCTTGAGAGTGCCTTCTTTGTTAGGGATGGTGACCTGTCATGCTGAACTGGCAGCATGTGTCCTGTGTTTGGCCACAGGACTATGGAGATAGTCAGACACCAAAATATACACTTCCTTGCCTGGAGAAGGGCATTGGAGGCCCCCTAATGACATCTTGGTTATTTTTCAAGATCATATTGATCTTAATCCATCTGAAAAACACTTAAGTATATAGCCTGAGGTGAAACCTATGTTAATTTTCCGCAAGAGAGCCACATTTGAGAAAATTATTCATTGTTCGTAGTCACTTTCTCAGATTGGCCTTTTGAAAACAGAATAGAAGGACATTATCTGATTTTAAACAGGCAACCTTTAGTTGCCTTCTGCTCCTCCTTTATAACACACATTAGGTGGTTCCTATGAAGGTGAGGTGAAATGCACTATTTTTAATGTCATTGTTCCTTATTGGAGCATGTCAAGGAAGCAAGGAGCATGGCTGGAGGAAATGTCAAGCAAGCTTTCAGTGACTCAAGACAGCCTGGGAACAAAGATGACATACCTGGAGATGACGCTCTCGTCTTACTGCACGTGGCTGTGGAAGCTCTGAACCAGGCTGCGGTCACATTATTCAGATTCCTAATTTTATACAGAAGTGGACTCTGAAGGTCCAAGTCAATGAAGGATGGAGAGGGCCCACTCTACCGGCAGTTGCTTACTCAGCCAGTCCACTCAGCTTTTCTAGAGCTTTTCACGTAGGTGCTCTTGTCAATGAACCACCTCACACGGTGGAAGATTAAGCTGATTATTTACAGTGTTCAAATTCCAGTTCTGTAATATTTCATCCCGTAGTTGGATTAGCTAGCAGTTTTCCAAGGTTGTTCTTTGAGAAATGAATTTTTGGGACTGTTAATATTCCATCTATGAATGTGTCATTACTTATTAATAATTTTCTTATGGCCTCATTTTATTTTTTGCCATGTACATAAATTTTTCTTTTTCAGTTCTGATTATTTCCTTAGGCTGTAAGTCCTAATAAGTGGGTTTACTGGGTCAATGATATAAACTATTTCCATTTTTTTATGTTGCCAAATCACTTTACATGAAACCTGGACTCTGCGGCCTTATTACCATTAGTGTTTGAGAATAGTTACATTGGCACATTCTCATCACTGTTAAATGTTTTTTCATCCTTGACATTTTGAGGAGTAAAAAATAGTAATTTTGTTGTAATTTGTATTTTTATTTCTAGGGTAGTCATCTATAGGTTTAGGTGGCATTTGCATTTGCTCTTCTATAAATAAATCAATGTCTTGTGCCCAATTTTCCATTGGGGGGTGTTAACGTTTTTCCTAATTATTTGTAAGAGCCTTTTGTGCATTACACATGCTAACCCTTTTCCATTTGTTCTAAGGTTTTTATCCAGTTTGTATTTAGTTAACTTCTAATGCTTTCTAATCTCTGGAAGGTTTAAATGTTTACGCAGTCCAAAGCTATCACATCTTTTCTCTGTAATTCCTTTTATTACTTCTTATGTTTTATCCCTTCCTAAGAAGAGATTGTGAAACCATCATCTGGTTGCTTTTGGTTTATTTCTTACAATGAAATCATTAATATATGTGGGAAACATTTGGGTGTTCAGCATAATGTAAGATTATCTTATTTCTTCTCTCCAAATTAGAAAACAATTAAGCATTATTCATCTATTTCTTATTGTTTTGGTTTTTGTGGCAGGTTTTTATAGATACCAGGGTCAATTGTAGGGGTATCCTGTCTGTCTTATTAATATGTAGTTGATTTTTATAACAGAAGCATATGATTTTAATTATTGTAGCTCTATAGTATTCATTTTTCTATCTAATAGAGAAAGTCCTCATTTCTAATTATTCTTTTTTCCTGAAATTTACCAATGATCTTTAGGGACATTTTCTTAAGTTCTAAAGAAAATCTCATACAGATTGCATGAGGTTTTCTTTTTAAACCTTGAAATTAATTTTAGAAGTCATGTTTACATTATTTCCAGAGAGCTCTTTTTTCCATTATACACTTTTATGGGAAAGAATGCCCACATATCTATATATCCTTGCTGAATTCTATTGTTAGTACCAATCATTTTGGTTCATTCTTTGCATTTTTAAGATCAAAATTCATGTTGTCTACTAATGCCTTTACACCTTATCTTTTTGTTTTCAATAGTTATGCTTTTGTAGAAACTTCTGTTTGCTGCCTTGTTGCATCATGTAGAAATTCCCAAATAATGTAAAAAAGTGTCACTAGAATACTTATCTTAATCTCACTTTCTAATGGAACTGCTTCCAGTGTTTTACAGCTAACAATGATGTTGACAATTGGCTTAGGAAATATATCTTTATATTATTAAAGAATTTCCTTCTATTTTTAATTTAGTAAGAGCTCTGCTTTTCATCAGGACCAGGTATTATTTTTTTGAAAAGTGTTTCAGAATTTATCTAGATGACTCTTTTCTTTTGACCTTTTGATACTGTGTTACATTAATATATTCTATTTGGAGAGTCTTTTAATGTAATATTGTACTCAGTTAGTTAGTACTGCACTTAGGAGTGTTACCTCTGCACTAAGTTAGTTAGTACTGCATTTAGGAGTGTTACCTCTAAATCTCTGAGATTGACTCAACGCTAAATTCCCTCTTTTCCTCTCTCCCTTCCTCCCCTATCCGTCTTATGCCCCCCCCCCCCCCCCCCCGCTGCCATGCGCTCCCTTCCTTCCTTAAATGTTATTTGTCAGACTTTGGTTTCAGGGTACATGACCTTCATAAAATAGGTAACTTTCTATATTATTCTTTGTTTCTTAAACAGATTGCATATTATGGGAATTATCTGTCCAAGAACTTTAAATGCAATTGTGTAAAATACTCAGGTTCTTGTCAACTTTTCCTTTATAGACATATCATCATATTGGCTAATTTCTTTTTCAAAATTTATGTTTCAGACCCAGATTGTGTTTGTGAAATTGATTGCATTGAGTATAAGATTTTAGTATTATCAACTGTATTTGTTGTAATCTCTTATTTCTAAGTTTTTTGGTGGATTCTTTTTTAAGTATTTAATTAGGAATTTATTTTGTTGTTTTATTTTCAAAAAAACATTATCCTAGTTTCATTTAGATATTTGGTGTATTTTGTCTTATTGTAATTATTATTTTTTTTTGTTTGTTTTTTCCTGGTGTTGAAGAACATCTAATTTTCCTTAAAAATTTCTCAACTTACATTCTTTTTTCATTATTTTCTCTCAATTAATAATGAAAACATGTAATGATTTGAATTTTCCTATGAGTATAGGCCTGGCTGCCTCCCATTCATCATTTTTATATGTGACTATTTTCATTTTTATTAATTCAAAATAATTTATAGTTCTAATTATAATTTCTTTACTTCAGATTATCTTATTGATTTTTAATTTGCTGATCTGTGGTTTTCAATTCTATCTCAATTGCATTATGGTCAGAAAGTGTAATCTGGTTCAATTATGATTTGGGGGAGTTTGTGGACTGGCCAGTATGTCTAGTTATAAGAAAAAAATTTTAGGGGTGCCTGGGTGGCTCAGTTGGTTAAGCGTCTTCCTTTGGCTCAGGTCATGATCTCCCAGTTTGTGAGTTCGAGCCCTGCATTGGGCTCTGTGCTGACAGCTTGGAACCTGGAGCCTGTTTCAGATTCTGAGTCTCCCTCTCTCTCTGCCCCTCCCCTGCTCACTTGTGTGCTCTCTCTCTCAAAAGTAAATAAACACTAAAAACATTTTTAAAAAAATTTAAAAAATTTAAAATACATTAGATACTTGAAAAAAGTTATTTTCTCTATAGGATATGAAATTATAAATATATTATACATGAACTTACCTTGTTGATTACACTACTATATTAACTATGCTATATAATTTCTCTGTGAATTGATCTCAAGTAGCTAAGTAATATGGTGTCAAAATATGTAAAGAAAAAACTCAGTTTCTAGTGCTGCTATTATTGGTCTTTTTGTGTGCATTTTAATCAAAACTTTAATGGGAAGTTGGGGGGGGGATTACATCGTTCATTACTCTCCTGCTTCCATGTTAGCTCCATGTTCTTCCTAGTTTAGAATAGGTACAAAGTATGGAATGAGGAGAAATAATTTGAGTGTAGAAAAGTGTAGCTGTTTCCATTGAAGGCTTCTAGGTCAAGTATTTTGTCTGAACTAATTCAGTTAACTCATCAAAAATCCACACTTCAGAGCGTAAACTTATGTAAGATAAACTGTTTAATATGATTAGTGTTTAATATGTAGTTAAATACTGAAAATAAATGATTCTCTCTGAATTGTAAGATTGTAAATAATATCATTTAATTTTATATACTGAGTTTTTTTCTTAAGAGACCTGGAGAGTTGGTATTACTTCTTATGAAGAAAGAGGAATAGCAAATGAATTCAGGTAGATAAGTGTTAGGTGGGAAGCAATACAACTTTTGAAATCTCTTTACCTTCTACTCTTAACAAAAAAATAATACTATGAAATATATAACCCAGCATTATTTGAACTACCTGGCTTTCACATGAATGTAAGCATGTTTATAGATGCAGGTGGACATCTATTCTTGGATAGTTTGCAAAATGCATTTCTAGGTGCCAGCATTAAATGGCAAAATGACAGGCAGTCCTTAAAAATAAAGCAGATCAAACCTACATCATAGTAACTGAAAATATAAAGCATTATTGCATGGATCTAAATGCCATAAAAATTTAGAAATACATGGAAAATTGTAAGTTTTGTCCCCCCTGACATTTACTCTGAAAGCAACATAAAAGCATTTGTATTATATCCACTGTTTGTGTGCATGGCAAGGGGCAGCTTTGATCTAGTGTTGAATTTTCTGTTGATACTACGTAGATGAAGCATGGGAATTACAATAGCATTCTTATTTGTTAACCTTGCAACCCATTAAAAAATTACAGCCTGTTGGATAGTCATAGCTTCTTTGTAAAAGGAGAGAAAGAGAATATGCTTTTGTGTTACCCGAATCTATTTGTCCTAGAATTAATCTTTTTTCTTCTCTTCACAGTGGTCAAAACAAATCGCCAGGTGTACCATAATTAAGAAGAAAAACATCCCCCCCGACCACCACACTATTCAGGGAGTAATAATGCAATGTCATTGTATACTTATGAATACAACAGCATTTATTAGGATCTACGACCAACGGCCATGCTCCAGTTACACATATCCTACACTACATTTCTCTCAACAAAAATGCAGGTACAATTAGCTCATATCAGTTTCAGTTTATTACAACTGTTATCAAAACAAAGATATAAAATAAGTAGTTCATGTGCTTACCTTATTTTATTTTTAAACTTCATAACTAGATGCTCAGTTTTCATTTGGACATTATTTTACCTCGACACTTGTGCACATTAAAAAGATACGTCTCCCAGAAAAAGAAACCTTGCAGAGTAAGGTTAGAGCTTGTTAGAATTAATTTGAAAAACTTAATTATCTTCCTGGACTATCCATGTTTTCTAGGGCTTTCTTTAGAATAGGTAAGAAGTTTCCCCAGCTACTTTATATAATCCACCTACGGCTTACTGAGTTCTTACAACAGAGTTCGGTGTAGCAAATAGTTGAAGGTGCCTATGGATTTGTGAGAATCGTGAGAGAATTAAAATTTCAGATGACTCTTAGCCCTATTTTAATGATGGAGTTATTTGTAAATGAGCTTGATTTTGTTTTCCCAAGTGAAATTTTTCATGGGGCGGGGCATGGTTTGCCATGAAGGTCGGTACTGTAGGGGTGGCCTGCTGAACCTAAACTAAGAGCGCATCAGCTAAATCTGCCTCCACAGGTGAGGGCAGCTGCTTGGACTGCAAGGTGCCAAATTCGGGGGTTGGTTATCCTGTTGGTCTAAGGAGACAGGTCGTCTATATATTATAAGAACTTTTTTTCTTTCGGACTGGAGGAGTCTAAAATCAGATAATATACACAAATCCGTGAACATTCAAAGAATGTAATGTGGGGCGCCTGGGTGGCTCAGTCGGTTAAACTGTTGACTCTTGATTTTGGCTCAGGTCACGATCTCATGGTTCGTGAGTTCAAGCCCCACGCTGGGCTCTGCGCTGACAGTGTGGAGCCTGTTTGGGATTCTCTCTCCCTCCCTCTTTCTCTGTTTCCTCCCTGCCTTGTGCTCTCTCTCTCAAAATAAATAAACTTAAAAAAAATAAAGAATGTAATGTTACATTTTTTTGTTTTTATAAAAACTATACTTTCAAATTTTCACTCCTCTGGTCACTATAGTTTGTTCCACTGTAATTCAAGGAGGAAATTAAACAGCTTTCTGGCCAATTAATAAGCAGTTACTGAACGTCTACTGTGTGATGAAGGTATGCTAGGGTAACAGAAAAATGAGTGCACAGTAGCATATGACATGGCATAGGGTTGAAAATCTCTTTGAGGAGGAAAACACTAATCTACACCAAATACCTCTGAAGTTAAATAAGTACGTGCTGACTTATTTAACTGATAATCTACTTCCTCCAAGTGTGCACCTGCCTACCTGTGTGAACTCTGTGATGCCTGAAGGTGTATGAAGATAACTGAGAAAATCACTAGAGCTGGAGGAATAGGGAATGGGTGGTAGGAATTCCTGGTTTAAATGTGGTTAGGAGGGGGACGTTTGGGTGGCTCAGTCAGCCAAGCGTCCAACTTCAGTTCAGGTCAGATCTTGGGGCCTGTGGGTTCGAGCCCCATGTCGGGCTCTGTGTGGACAGCTCAGAGCCTGGAGCCTGCTGCGGATTCTGTGTCTCCCTCTCTCTCTGCCCCTCTTCTGCTTGTGCTCTGTCTCCCTCTCTCTCAAAAGTAAATAAACATTAAAAAAATAAGTGTGGTTAGGAGACTGGCAAACTTGTGCTGTTTTATAAAGAAAACAAGAGTCCAAAACTTAGGTTGGAGTTTTCCTATCCTGAGGTGAGACAAGCCCATCCAAAGGTACAATGAAATGGATCTAGAACCATTGCAGGGATTAAATACTGACCAAGCAATATCTGGCTCAGTGTGTGACCTCAGTTGGAATTCTTTATATTTGCCATAAACTTTCATAGACTAGTCAAGAAATTTTTTAAACTTGCAGAGATCACTAAAATATATGAACATAGAGTATACCCAATGATAAAGCCTAGCAGATGTTGTGAGTGTAATCTCCCAAAATGCAGCACAATGAACATTTGCATCCCCTTTTCCATCTGTATCTATTCTAATATTAAAAAACTCTGGGGAGTTTAGTAAGTAATTCCTAACGCATAGGAAATTCAGTGGAGACTTTATAATTCTCTTCTTGTTCGGTCAGTATCATTCTACACAACACCCTAAAAACCTTCTTACTGGGGCTTCTAAGGTGCTAGGCTCCGTGGTGTTCTTCCCAGCTCTCTGGTTGCTCCTCTTTGCTGGTTCCTCTCTCCCTGATCTGTATGTGTCTGAACTCTTGCTCTAGACTTTCTTCTCTTGCGATTGGTGGACTTCCTGAATGACCTCACGGCTTCAGGTGCTACGCACTTATCCACCTGTCTGTTGACTAACCTCTGCTTCTGTTTACCTCCTCAGCCTCACTGCATCTGAACCACCATCACCTCTTGCTGGTCTTCCATGTTTATCCTTTGTGCCATCAAATTCTATCCCTACGATGCAATCCAAAGGATCTTTCAAAAATGCAGTTGTCTATGGCAGGGTTGAGTATCCACTGTACAACAATTCAGATGTACAAAAATGTAACCTGAGTTTCTTAAAACCAGACTTAATTTTTACCTCTCGGTGTTCGTTTCCATTTTCTACTGTTACATTATTTTTTAGAAGTTTATTTATTTTGAGAAAGAGTGTGTGTGAGTGTGCAAGCAGGGTAGGGGTATAGAAAGAGGGAGAGAGGGAATCTGAAGCTGATAGTATGGAGTCTGATGTGGGGCTCAATCCCATGAACTGTGAGATCGTGACCTGAGCTGAAACCAAGTGTCAGACGCTTAACCGACTGAGTCACCCAGGTGCCCTTCTACTGTTAACATTATTTTTAACGAATCCTAGTTAAACTCAGTCTCTTTCAATTTTCTTAATGTGTTATGAGTAAACTTCGTAATTTTAGGTTTCTGACACTCCTCTTTTCTCCCCGGGTCACATCTAGGTTGGGGTTGGCAGACTTTTACAGCCTCACGGTGTCAATGAAAATAGTCCATCTGCTCTGTAGTTATTCCCAGATTTTCATCAGCATCTGCTGAGAGTGACTGCTATCTAGTCTCTGGTCACTGGCATCTACTACTTCTGCCAATGTCCTCCCTTTCTCCTTGGTTCTGGGTTGTCAGGTCCACCCAGATCATCTCGGTCCTCATGCCACATCACGCTCTCTTGCAGGCTCTTCCTCTGCTACTCTCAGGGACACAGGACAACTCAGATGTTTGCCAAGTTAGCCTTAAAGCAGTGGAGTATAATATGTAACCTCTCTACGTGTGTTCAGAACAAAAAGCGCTCCCTCTAAACCTGGGGTCAAAGAAATATCACTGAATAACAATTCTCCCCCTAGAAGCTAAAAATTTATCTCTGATATTTTTGTTAGGTCCATTTAAAAACAAATAATCCAGTGAAGAAATGGGCAGAAAACATAAATAGACACTTCTCTAAAGAAGACATCCAGATGGCAAACAGGCACATGAAAAGATGCTCAACGTCACTCCTCATCAGGGAAATACAAATCAAAACCACACTCAGATATCACCTCACGCCAGTCAGAGTGGCTAAAATGAACAAAACAGGAGACTATAGATGCTGGAGAGGATGTGGAGAAACGGGAACCCTCTTGCACTGTTGGTGGGAATGCAAACTGGTGCAGCCGCTCTGGAAAACAGTGTGGAGGTTCCTCAAAAAATTAAAAATAGATCTACTCTATGAACCAGGAACAGCAGCGCTAGGAATTTACCCAAGGGATATAGGAGTACTGATGCATAGGGGCACTTGTACCCCAATGTTTATAGCAGCCCTTTCAACAATAGCCAAACTATGGAAAGAGCCTAAATGTCCATCAGCTGATGAATGGATAAAGAAATTGTGGTTTATATACACAATGGAGTACCATGTGGCAAGGAGAAAGAATGAAATACGGCCCTTTGTAGCCACATGGATGGAACTGGAGAGTGTGATGCTAAGTGAAATAAGCCATACAGAGAAAGACAGATACCATATGGTTTCACTCTTATGTGGATCCTGAGAAACTTAACAGAAACCCATGGGGGAGGGGAAGGGGAAAAAAAAAGAGGTTAGAGAGGGAGAGAGCCAAAGCATAAGGGACTCTTAAAAACTGAGAACAAACTGAGGGTAGATGGGGGGTGGGTGATGGGTATTGAGGAGGGCACTTTTTGGGATGAGCACTGGGTGTTGTATGGAAACCAGTTTGACGGTAAGTTTCATATAAAAAAAAATAAAAAAATAAAAAATGTCAGATTGAAGAATAAAGTGAACTAATTCGACTTTCTAATCATATTCTAATCATTTAGGTCTCTTCAAAGTCCCTGACAAAGCAATTTTGAGTAAGAAAAACAGAATTGGAAGCATTATACTTCCTAATTTCAAGCTGTATTATAAAGTTATAGTAATCAAAAAGAGTATGATATTGGCATAAAAACAGGCACCTAGACCAATGGAACAGAACAGAGAAACCAGAAATGGACCCAAGCATATATGTTTTGATATGGGCACCTGAATACACAAAGGGGAAAAGGCAATTTCTTCAACAAATGGTGCTGGAGAAACTGGATATCCACATACAAAAAGATGAAATTGGACTCATCTTGCATCACACAAAAATTCAGCTCAAAATGGATCAAAGACGTAAGCATAAAACCTGAATCCATAAAAATCCTAGAATACAACATAGGGAAAAGCTCTTTGACATTGGCTTTGGCAGTAAATTTTTGGCCATGAAAACAAAAGCACAGAAAAGTATATCAAAAAGCTTCACTAGAGCAAAGGAAACTATTAACAAAATAAAAAGGCAATGTATGGAATAGGAGAAAGTATTTGAAAACCATGTATCAGATAAAGAGTTAATATCAGATAAAGAGTTAATATCCACAATATATACAGGGAACTCACACAACTCAAGCAAAACACCAAGCCACCCCAATTTAAAAACTGACAAATGACCTGAAGTGACATTTTTCCAAAGAAGACATACAAATGGCCAATAGTATTCGAAAAGATGTTCAATATCACTAATCATCCAGAAAACGCAAATCAAAATCACAGTGAGATTTTACTTCAACATCTGTTAGGATGGGTGTTATTAAAAAGGCAAGAGAAACACACGTGGCTAGGATGTGGAGAAAGGAAACTTTTGCACGTTGTTGGTGAAAATGTAAATTGGTACAGCCACTACAGAAAACAATATGGAGGTACCTCAAAAAATGAAAAGTAGAACTACCATATGATCCAGCAATCCCCCTTTGGATACATATCCAAAGGAAGTGAAATAAGTACCTCAAATAGGTATCTGTGTTCCCATGTTCACTGCAGCATTGTTCACAATAGCCAAGATGTGAAAACAACCTAAATGTCCATCAACAGATGAATAAAGATGTCACACACACACACACACACACACACACACACACACACAGCTTCGTAGGAAGCTGCAACCCCTCCCCCACTCCTCCTTTCCCTTTAAGGACAGGGCTGAGCTGCTTGCTCAGGGACACTGCCTGGTTTCCCTGGCTTCCCTGCACCACCAATACCTTACTGCCCCACATTTACCAGGGCTGCGGCACACATAACCAAGAGGGAAGCTGAAGTCCCCACCTTTCCCCTCTGCTTCCAACTATCAGCAGGCCATGTGGGCCTGGGTCACAGGAGGCTGTCAAACTGATGGGCATCTGGGCTCTGACTTGTGAAGCTGCTTCTTAACATCAAGAGGTTCTGGGCCAGGGCCTGAGAGCAGTGGTGGTAGAAAGGGCAAGAGAGCCACTTTTTGTGTGTGTGTGTGTGTGGAAATTTACTATCACATTAACTAACATATAGTGTATACAGTGTAGTCTTGGCTTCAGGAGTAGATTCCTATGATTCACCACTTACATAACAAAAACCAGTGCTCATCCCAACAAGTGCCCTCCTAAATACCCATCACCCATTTTCCCCACCCCCAACCCCTCACCTCCATCAACTCTCAGTTTGTTCTCTGTATCTAAGAGTCTATTATGGTTCAAAAATCTATAAAGAACTTACCAAACTTAACACCTGAAAAACAAATAATCCAGTGAAGAAACGGGTAGAAGACATGAATAGACATTTCTCCAAAGAAGATATACAGATGGCCAACCAACACATGAAAAAAGGTACAACATGACTCATCATCAGAGAAATACAAGTCAAAACCACAATGAGATACCACCTCACACTGGTCAGAGTGGCTAAAATTAACAAGTCAGGAAACAACAGATGTTGGAGAAGATGTAGAGAAAGTGGAATCCTCTTGCACTGTTGGTGGGAATACAAACTGGTGCAGCCACTCTGGAAAACAGTGTGGAGGTTCCTCAAAAAATTAAAACTAGAATTATCCTATGACCCAGCAATAGCACTACTAGGAATTTATCCAAGGGATACAGGAGTGCTGATTTGTAGGGGACACATGCACCCCAATGTTTATAGCAGCGCTATCAACAATAGCCAAGTTAAGGAAAGAGCCCAAATGTCTATCAACTGATGAATGGATAAAGAAGATGTGGTATGTGTGTGTGTGTGTGTGTGTGTGTGTGTGTGTGTATGCATGTATATATGTATGTATGTGTCTCTCTCTATATATACAGAGACACATACATATATACATATAATGGAATATTATTTGGCAATGAAAAAGAATTAAATCTTGCCATCTGCAACAACATGGATGGAACCAGAGGGTATTATGCTAAGTGAAATAAGCCAGTTGGAAAAAGACAGATATCATGTTTTTACTCATACGTGGAATTCGAGAAACTTAACAGAAGACCATAGGGGAAGGGAAGAAAAAATACATTACAGAAAGGGAGGTAAACCATAAGAGACTCTTAAATACAGAGAGCCATTTTTGTTTTCAAAACTTCACTACAACTATAGACTTGAAAATAATGTGGCAGGACAACTGACTGGAACATGAAGATATTTTCTCTTCCTCCCATATCAAACAGTCAGGCTCATCTTAGTAATTTCCTGCCTAAGGGGTTTTTGCAGAAGCTGCATGAGGTTAGCAGGATTTCCGGTCTTTGGCAACACCAAAGTCATTGCAGAGGTGATGCCAGGTGTCTTGGTAGGGATGGCGAGAGAGCAGGAGGCCTCCAAGAAAGTCAGGGAAAATAAATATTCTCCCAGACAGATGTCAGCAGGGCCATCAGTGGCTGCTTCTGGGGGAGGTTATAAGGCTGCAGAAAGGATGGCTACCTGAAGCATGTATGGACCAGGTGAGACTCCCGACTTGACAGTTTCCAGGTACCTGCTGAGGGTATGGGAACAGCACAGCTTCTGACTTGAAGGGGTCATGATGCCAGCGAGAAGATGGGTGTCCCAACAGTAACTGTGTAGGCAAATAACTAGTGACCACAGGCTCAGGCTCTACCTGGTCCTTTGATGGATGTGTAAGACCGCAGGGTCTTTGCACAGCCCTGGAGAGGGGAAGGCCTGATAAATACTGAGTTTGAATCCCCTACCAGTTTAGCGAAATGGGGACAGACTGTGACACAGCTGATCAGAAGAAAAATATAATAATGCATTTGGGTTTGTCATATGAATGGAGATTTGAATCTCCTATAGTCTACTTAAGGTTGCAGATGTTGACAAAGGAATAGATATTTACTTTTTTGCTCCCTCTCACCAAACCTGCATTCTGCCCACTCCTCCAAACTCCATCTCTATTTCCTTCTGGTGTCATTTGAAAAGTTCTAGTTAACGTGTATATGAAGGGGGAAAAAAAAAAAAGAAAAAAGAAAAGAGGGGAGAATGAAGTCAGAGAAAGTAGAATGTGTGTGGAACATTCTGGAAAAGTTTTTATCTACACATGAGAAATGGAATGAAGAGAAGGTTCTCCCCCAAACAGTTAGAAAATAGTTACCTCAAACTTGACATAGAATAAAGGTCAGAAACTAATAAACAAATAGAGTATCTGGCACTATGTTTCCCTTCAGGAAGTTCTAACTACTGATTTTTACCTGAGAGGCACTGCTGAGAAGAAACTCGTCTATTAATTGGCTTATGAGGATAGACACCCAGATAAAGAGGCTTCAGTTGCTGTGACAAAATCATTTCATTCAGTTTTTTCTGCAGAATGAAATATTCTTCAGATAACTTTGATATCTAAAAAGAAGGTCATGTGTCAGATTAAATCAAGGAAAAGAATTCAGAGGGCTGCACATGTACACCAGGATCTGGTAAATTCCTGATTGACTGTCCCCGGGACTCTCACACACTTCTCCAGAACCTACCTCGAACCATGTCTGAAAACCCAAGGTCCGAAAAAGTCCTCACTTGACCAAGCCTCCCCCTTGGTGCAACTTGCGCATCTCACATTTTCCATTTACAAACTGCCAAACGTGTCATGCTACATGAAGCATTCTGTCCTGATCACTCCTCCCTGGGGTCCCTGAGATCTGGCTTCTGTCTGTACCATTCTGTAGCAATTGCCTTTCTGCTTTTAGCCCACAGAAGCCTTTGGTTGCCTTTGATTGTGTTAACCCCCTCCTTTCCTTTCCGGTGTTCTTAGCCTCAAGTCAGGGCTCCTCTCCTCTGGCTCCTCTCTTTCCATCCAGCTCCTCTGCCTCTCTCTGGTCTGCATCCTGACCCTGTGGACATCGCTGTACTGCTGGGCTGTATGTGGAGCTCCTGCTTTTCTACCTCTAGCTTTGTCCCCCTGGAGTGCTGAATCTACTTCCACGGCATTATTATCCAGCTCTATGGAGATGATTTAGTAATTCTGCATCTCCTCAATGTCCCTTATGCGTAGCAGATCAGGTATCCAATCCCCAGTTTGGTCTTTAGAGTAAGAAAATGTATGCACCAAGGAAAGGAAGGACTGCATGCATATTAAACTCTCTATGTCCGTGTGCTTAAAAAAAAAAAAAAGAACAGGAAAGGACTGGCAGATCTCTACTAAAAGCTACAAGTTGGAGATGTTTAGGCCACACCTATAACATGAAAGTGGTGCCCAAGAGTGGCTACTGTGCTTCTGCATGGACGCAGTCACTGTCAGAGACAAAGAGCAGAGTTTGGGGACCCAAAAGTATTAGGCAATCCCTCTTTGAACTAACCCATAATGATATTTCTTCAATGATTGTATATACTATTGATTACCCTGGTGATGCATATTAACTTACAATATGCATTTTTGAGGTCATCTAGTTAAAATCCTTCACTTTACATAAGAGAAAAATAAAGGTGATTTTCTTAAGGTCACACATAAAGTGATTCTCTTAAGATCAAACACCTACAGAGAAGGCAAGACCTGGGATTGGCATTTTCAGCAGCAGCTCCCTGTGGTCTCTCCCTCCATAGTACTAAGTAATCAGTGTTCCATGTACACCCATGAGAAGCGCTAAAGCCAACTGCCCCCTTCTAAAAACAGCCAAAACATGCCTACTCTTGGCACACGATATACTCCAAGAGGGGATTGTTTTTTGCGGTTTCTTATTGTCACAATGTAACATGTAGATTTCTACCTTCATTGCATGTATGCCTGAGTATGGCTACATGCCT
Organism: Panthera uncia; assembly: GCF_023721935.1. NCBI lineage: Eukaryota > Metazoa > Chordata > Mammalia > Carnivora > Felidae > Panthera > Panthera uncia. The sequence goes on along the minus strand of NC_064809.1, from coordinate 23,681,884 downwards.
CATTTTGACACCTCATTATATCTTCTTAAAATCTGGGGCAGGGGCACCTGGGTGGCTTGGTCGGTTAAGGTCCGACTTTGGCTCAGGTCATGATCTCACGGTCCCTGAGTTCGAGCCCTGCATCAGGCTCTGTGCTGACAGCTCAGAGCCTGGAGCCTGTTTCAGATTCTGTGTCTCCCTCTCTCTCTGTCCCTCCCCTGTTCATGCTCTGTCTCTCCCTGTCTCAAAAAATAAGTAAACGTTAAAAAAAAAAAAATTAAAAAAAAATCTGGGGCAGAAAAAGCATAGATTTTAGAGGATTTATAACACTTTTTTTTTCTGTTTCTTTTTCTTTTAAACTCTAGTGAAAGATCTCAGAGAAGGAAATCTGCATTGTCCAATGTCAACATTTTAGTAACCTGCATCAACCAATGACTAGTCTCTTGACTACAGAAGGTTTTTATCGTATTTTATACTACTTCTAACAGCACATCGTCTTAAAAATTTATGGCTATTTGAATAGCAAAACCTTTGAGACATTCATTAAAGAGGGTTGCAGCCTCATAAAAAGAGATGAAACAATTATTAATAATTATTAATTAATGGTACATTTACTTCAGTTACTGTGTAGTTCCCAGAGATTTCTACTAGTAAATAAATCTGTTTGTTTACATACCTGTTTTGAAAAGATTGCCAAATCACATGCTTCGTTCTCTAAAACTGCCTTTGAGTCTCTATCATTCTTTGTCCTGATATTACAGGATTCCTCATGTTTTGTGGGATAGGAGTATAAATCATGGGTATTTGTTGCTACTTCTGTTGGTTTTGAAACAACCTTTTGACTTTGCAAAGAAGACATCCTGTCCTTCTGTAATTGCTGCTTTCTCTTGTAGCCCCGGTATTTGCTCTGAATGAACACTGCTGCTCTATCTTCCTCCTGGGCGTGCATGCTGGCTTGGGCTGGCCTCTCTCTGACCGACCCAGGCGTCAAATGGCTTCTCTGATGGCTGCACACTGGTGCATTCTGGGTAACTACAGATGTCTTCTTTTCTTTTTCCTTGCTATCTGCATTTTGATGAACCGACCTTTGGCTAAGACTGGCTTCCAAACTTTTTGTTAAAGAAGGTTGCTTTGTCTCATTCTCCACCACCCAAAGTCCTGGGTAGCTTGGCCTTTCCGAGATGGCCTTCCTTTCTAGATATGCTACTTTTGATTCTTCAAAATTCCTTTCCTCTGCATACCTCTGGTAGTAATTCTGGAGCACAGTGTTCTCCTCCTCCACTCTCCTTACCTTACTATTCTCTTCCAGGTCTTTCGCATATTTCTTCTTAGGCTGTCCTTCTGTCCAAGGGTCCCCCACCAGATACACTTCCTGCTTAGCCTCTTCTCCATACATGTTATTCATTTTTTTCTGAGTTTGATGTCCTCTGTTGTTACTTTCAACAGCAATCATGGCTTCCCCTTCAACTCTGAAAGTAGGAGTCTTTACTGCAGATGTACTTCCTTTATTATTTGGAGCTGGAATGACTGTTTCGTTAGTAGGGACCACATTTTCTGTCTGTTTCTTCACAAAAGATTCCCTGTGTAAAACATACTGCATCTGAATATATGATATTAAACTGGACCTTATTTACCTGTATAGTGTTGGGAGAACAGTAACAGGGGCAAAAAAACAAAAACAAACAAAAAAACCCAAAAAACAAAAAACAAAAAAACCTCCAAATAAAAACTTCTCAAGTCACGTTAATCAAATGTTTCCCACACGTTCTCTCTAGCAACAACTGTGGTAGCTGCTCTAATAATGACGAAACCAGTTTCAATTTAGAATGAGAACTATCCTAGCATATTTTCACTTAATGAGGCATCAAAACCCTAGGAATTTAATCACTTCAAAACATGTCTTTTTCTAAAGAAAGTACCTACGGTGAGGAGAGGTTGTGGAAAATATATCAAAATTTGAGACTAGTAAGCAGGGTATGTTCACTAGGCTAATGTGCTGTATTTAATAAGCTCCCTCGAGCTCTGGTGATCACAGTAAATATGTTACAAAATTAAAGGGAAACAGTGTCCTTGCTACGGTTCATGATCATATAATATGTTGACCAAAATTTCACAGTTGTTACTTTACCAATATCCTCCCAAAATGATTTTCCTTAAAGATAACATTTTCTCTAGTTTTTTTTTTTAAAGCCACATAAGTTTCTTTTTCACTTTTTTTTTTTCTTTTGGTGAGGACAAAACCCTCACAAGAGCAATATGGCCATGAAAAGTGTGTTACAGTACAGTGAAAAAGTCATGACCTGATACCCTGACATGCTACTTGGGGAGTTTTCAAAACTTTCCATTTTGGCTTAGGAAATCCATGGGAGATTTTTGGTCCTTTGCAATCTGTTTGTACAGAAGGATTTGTCTGGGAGTCAAACTTGGAAAAAGTTACTGGAATTCAATTTATCTAAATCCACTGGCCACTTCCTAGGCCTATAACAGCATCTTCAGGTTTATACAGGAGGCATAATAGAATCTCTGTTATTTTGCCAGGGACCAGAGAAGGAGGCAGGATACCAAGAACCCATAATTTTAACGAATGGCTATGCTAGTATTTTGAACACCTTCATAACACCCCCAGAGAATGCCTATACTAATCAAAGTATAATTAATGAGAAAAAGATAAGCAAACTACCACAGAGCTATAGTAATCAAAACAGAGTGGAATCGGCATAAAAACAAACTCACAGATCAATGGGACAGAATAGAGAGCCCAAAATAAACACACACATTTATGGCCAATTAATTCAGGACAGAAGAACCAAGAATATACAATGGGGGTGGAATAGTCTCTTCAATAAATGGTTTTGGGAAAAATTAGACAGACACATGCAAAATAATTAAACTGGATTCCTATCTTATACTATATATAAAAATCAACTCAAAATGATTTTTAAAGACTTGGACATAAGACCTGAAATCATAAAACTCTGAGGAGAAAATATAGGTGGTAAGCTCCTTGACTTTGGTTTGGCAATATATTTTTTTTTTCTTTTGGATTTGATACTGAAAGCAAAAGCAACAAAAGCAAAAATAAACTAGTGCGACTACATAAAATGAAAAAGCTTCTGTAAAGCAAAGGAAACCATCAATAAAATGAAAAGGCAACCTACGCAATGGGAGAAAATATTTGCAACTCACAGACGTGACAAAGGGTTAATATCCAAAAATATGTGAAGAACTCGTACTACTTAATAGCAAAACAATGAACAACCTGACTTAAAAATGGGCAGAGGATGTGAACAAGCATTTTTAAAGGAGATGAAAAAATGACTAACAGGTACATGAAAAGGGCCTCAACATTTGGAAATGCAAATCCAAACCATGATGAGGTATCACTTCACACCTGTTAGAATGGCTATCATCACAAAAGACAAGAGAAAACAAGCATTGGTGAAGGTGTGAAGAAAAGAGAATCCTTATGTACTGAGAATGCTGTGCTGGTGGGAATGTAAGTTGCTGCCAGTTTGGAAAATGATATGGAGGTTCCTCAAAAAACTAAAAATAGCACTACCATATGATCCAGCAATCCTACTTCTGGTTGTACATCCCCCCCCCCCCCCAATCAAAAAACAAAGCAATGATCTCAAAGAGCTATCTGCACTTCAATGTTCATTGCAGTATCATTCACAACAGTCAAGACACGGAAATAACCTAAGTGACCAATAAAGGATGAATGGATAAAGAAGATATGGTATACATATTCAATGGAGTATCATTCAGCCACAAGAGAGAAGAAATCCTGCCATTTGTGACAACATGGACGCAATAAATCAGACCGAGGAAGACAAATACTGCATAGTATCACTTATGTGTGGAATCTGAAAAAGAAAAGAAAAAGTCAAACCCACACAAACGGACAGTTGTGGTTTTGAGGGGGAGGTAGAAGAAATAGGAGGGAGAGGCTGGAAAAAGGATACAGCCTTCCAGCCATTAGAGGAATAGGTAGGTCTGAGGATCTCATATAAAACATGGGACTACACGTGGTTTTGTATAACTGAATTTTGCTAAAGGAGCAGAATTTCAATGTTCTCACCAAAAAAGCACAAAAAGGAACCATGTAAGGTGATGGACGTGGTAATGAATTAGATGGGGGAATCTTTCCACAATGCAGATGCATATCAGATCATCATGATGCACACTTCAAATATCTTCTAATTTTGTATGTTAATTACACATCAATAAAACTTAAAATTTTAAAAAGATGAGTAAGTTCTTGGGATCTAATATACAGCATGGTGATTGTTAACAGTACTGTATTATAGACTCAAGAGTTGCTAAGACAGGTGTTCTTAAGTGTTGTCACCACACACATACACACACAGAGTTGTAATTATTGAGGTGATAAATGTGTTAACGAACTTCACTGTGGTAATTATTTCACAATATATATGTGCACCAAATCCTCATGTTGTACACCTGAAAGTGACACAGTGTTATAGGTCAACTGAATCCCAATAGATTTTAAAAAAAAGACAAGGGTCCTGGGATTGGGGCTGGAATGATCTTCATTTCCCTGGAGACCACTCTTTCTTCTTTCGATCAATTCAAGCGTTACCACTGAGGCAAAATCTATATACTTTCTCTTCCCCTAATCCCTACCAAGATCTTCCATGCCCTACTGCACAATTTGCATATTTTTATAGCAGAGTTAACTTGTGTTATTAGAATCACATATTTATTGGTTATATCTCCTTCCCATGTTTCTATGGGCAATTTGAGGATCAGGATTTTGTCTCATCTATCTACATGTCTTCACAGCTTACCGTACAGCTTTATGTATAAATGCAATCAGGTGGATCTGCTAATAAGCACTCAGAAATATAGATATGGAGGCTCAAGAGAAGAAAGGGCAAAGTGTCATGCTTTGAAGATTGGATTCTGGCTTAGGAGTTATGGTATACTGATTATTAACACCATGGGAATGAATGAGAAAGCCCAGAGATGATATTCAGATGTGGAGGAGGATTTAAATATGGGGACGGGAGGAGGAGTTAGCAAAGGATACTCAGAATTAGGAGCAGAAATGCAGAGTGAAATCCAGCAGAAGCCTAGGAAGAAAAAAAAACTATGGAAGGAAAGTGTGGTCATCAGTGTGAAATGCCAGTGAACTCCCAAATAGGATAAAGAACACAAGAGTGGCCACTGGGTGTTCACTGACATTTAATGCACTGGTATTAGGAGCCTGATTAGGTACAAGAAAGACTGTGAACTTTATTTTGACTTTACAGATTTGAAAAATGTATAATGTCAAAATGGTATAAAAATGAACATCAATATACCTTTTATTTTCAAAGTTTTTCTTGTAGTCAAATTGCTGATCATGAGTCTGAAGAGTTGTTACTGCTGTGTTTTTTGTGTTAACAATTTCTTTTCTTTGTTTCCTTACTAGATGTCCTCTTGCAGCTGAAACATACAAGGTCCAGAGTAGCATTAATCAGAATAAAGAAAAAGCCATTACTTAAGTGAATAGAAACAAATTTTTTTTGACAATCAATGTCAGGAAAATGAAATTAAAGAGCCCAAATAGGACAGGTTCATAAAAAATATTGTTCATTAACAAGATTCTTCTATAGCAAGAAAATAATTAAAGTGCCTTTTGCATTAAGGACAGTACTGGGATGAAACTAAAATGAAAGAGATTAGCTAAGTTGTTGAAAAAGACAAACTGTATTCATTTGCTTAAATCTGCTAATAATTACGTCAGCTATTTACAGGAGAAAGCCCCTATTATTTAAGAATATGTTTTGGACTTTTTTGGCCAATTATCCTTGGAACCAGATAGATTTCAGAATTCAGCTTTAAACTTTTTTATTTTATAAAGGTAATTCAGAGCAAATAACACATATCCTATAACATTCCCCATGTCAGGGCAGCATTCCATAATCAAAAATACAAATATTTCTCCAGAAAACCAATATTTTTACTAGGAGTGATGAAGGACTATAAATATTAGGTCATGTTTCACTGCCAGATGAGTTGTGAAAAACCGTTTCTTCAGTGTTTTATAAATTGTGAAACTGTGGATAAAGAATCTGATCCCAAATTTTAGGGATTTGCATTTTGATGCCGCAGGGAGAAGTTAAGGGCTTTAAAATCCCCGAAGAGATGAGCCCTTACGATTTGACAGACCCGAGACTGGAACAGGAATCTCTCAAATGTTAGTCAGCTATTCTGTCCCCCATGTCAGTGCTCCTCAGAAGGCAGGCTGCAGATCATAGTGGATCATAAAATGGATTAGTGGGCCAAATCTAGCATCTAAAAATGAAGTGGGATAAGCCAGAACAGAAAATATCAGAGTGCATTGCATGTAGTATGTGTGCATATCAGGTTACACGGGAGAATATAGTTTTTACTATGGAAGTCCACTCAACACGTTGTGGAAGATGCTTCACTGAACCATACCAGGTTCTAAATTTAGTTTCTTATTGAAAAATGGAAAGTGAAATCTAAAGTCTATTGATACATTTTAATAAAAATGTGTAAAGTATTATTATAAATATTTACCTACAGTTAATAGAAAGAAACGGATGCCCTTTAACATAATGAGATTTAATCAAGTGGTCAAACATTGTGGCAAGTGTAACCTTTGGAATAAAGTAGGAAAAGTGTTATTGTCCAATGGATTATAATAATATGATTCCTGAGATCTGTAACTAATTTAATCACTTGTATCTTGCACAAGAGGTCAATTGTATTTCATTGATGCTTGACAGAAAATCTAAAAATTAAATTATTTTATTTAAAACAAAACATTCAAATATTAAAAGTGTCAATCACTGAAGCAATCAGATTTAGATTTAGTATAGAGAAAGCATCAACGTAACCGAGTCTGGAATTAAATACAAAAGCTCCATAAGAATGGGGGTTTGAATATAAGATTAGATGTCCATATCTGAACATAACATTAAGTTTTGTTACACGGTGAGACCATCTGAGTGATTACCTGACTGTATTATTATAGCACTCTCTTTTCTTTTCTCCTGTATTTTTTGGTACCTCCTTGAATCCAAGAATCCTCTGACACAGGCTTGAATCAAAATAAGCTTGTCAATGGCTTCCTTTCGCATTAAATTTAACTGTTCCACATGATAATATTTAAGGAACACCTTAAAAGAGTGAAAATAAAATACAGATAAAACCAGGGCACGCCAATGCGAAATAGTCATACGCTATGAAGAACAGATTACATTCTAAATCTTTTTCAGATTTTGGAAATCACTATCTTCTGCTTGTTTGGCCTGGATTTTGCTACATTTTACATTTTTATTCTTGAAGAAAACCTCTCTTTGAGAACAAATATTGTTTAGCAATCATACTGTTCTTTGCAGCCAGTTAACTAGGTTTTGTTGACTGGGTCAATAAGAATGGAGGATGGTCAGCTCTTGTATCAAAGTTTTAGCATCATATACTGTGAACAAAACTAGATTTTTATGTTTTCAAAAAGACAACTGTATTTTTCAAATTAAAAAGTCTTACAAATCTAGCTGTAAGACAGAGGACACTTACAGCTATAGCAATTCACTCATCAAATGTTTATTGACACCTGCTGTATGTACTCATCTGCTGAGGATACAAAGGTGAATAAGGCAGGGCACCGTCCTTCAGGGCCTCTCATGTTGTCAGTGGAGGGACTAAGGCAGAGAGATGGCCCCAGACAGAACAACATTCCTGCTAGATAGACTCAGTGGCCCCCACGGAGAAAGGAGGACTGACTTTCAATCATTCTAAAATCGAAATGAATTGAAGAAACGGAGGGGCCTGCAGACCTGGAGTTATTCTCATTTAAGAGTTTTCAAACTCCCCCAGGAAATAGGAAGATTTTTTTTTTCTTTTAATGGATACATTTACTAATAAAAGTCACCTAAAAGAAAGTTTATTGAATCCACTAAGAAAGTCACTTAAATTCAAATTTAACAGCTGAGTCATAAGAACTGGTAACACTGAAAGCAGAACCCTCTTTGCAGCTCCATGACTTGAAAGCTTGGCACCACAGGCAGGTTAGCATTACAGGGTTTGACGGAATTTAGTTTTAATTTCTATGGGACTCTGGACGCTAATTTATTTAGTCCATTCTACTGTTGACAATTCATTTAAAATTCAGTCTGTTCAAAAAGGTCATCTTTTTTTATTATTTTTTTTGTGCAGCGTTAGAAATGTTTCTGTATTGAATACTTTTATTCATCTTAATGAGTTGGAAAAGGTGAAGTGGAAAAATACAAACAGCTTTAAAATGCTACTTAAATACCATGTAGGACTGGAACTGCAAAAGGCCCTTTTTACGAGTTAAAACTCCATTTGAAGTTAGGCATGTGTTTCAGGCCATAAATTGTGAGATTTCAGCCTGACAAAATTCATCTTTGTGATCATCTAAAAGAAAATGGTATAAGTAAGATACACATCTTTTTTAGTGCTCAGAATTTCGCCTTGCTAACTACTGAAGTAAATATGGATTACTGAATATGGAAGACACTCGGTCTAAGATAAATATTTTTTAAAATCCCTTAAATTGTTAAGGAGTAGCTTCTTTTGTAAACATGAAAATTCTCTCCCGTATCTTCCACCCCTAGACACGACTAATGTGGACGTTTGTTTCAGTCAATATGGCTAACAGTGGTTATTCTTGAAGGTCAGTCTCTGAGGACTTTTCTTTAGATTGACTCTTTTCTCAATCCTCCCCCCAATGATATATTCAGTGTAGCCCTAAGGCCTGGTACCCTCTTTATTTCCTTATCCCCATTTTGTAATGCTTTGAGGCTATCTGAGGAGCCTAATGCATCCTTTCTCCAAGCAGCCACCTATCTTACTTCCATACGCAAAATCTGTTACGATTTTTTTTCTTCATTCTCTAAGTGATTAAATAAGCTAAAATCTCTCCGGTCTCAACATAAACATAAACACAGTGATAGCCAAACCCTTATAGCAAGTCTACTAACAATGGTGAATATTTTGCTCCAGATAAATTTGAAGTTTACAACAGAAGCAGATTTGAGAATTAGGAAAAAAAATATTAGGATCCTGTTCAGATCATTATGATTTTCTACAGAATATATTCTGTATATATTATATGATATTAATATATATTAACACATTCTGAATATTTATAGACTATATTTGTGGTGATAAAAAAGAGAATATATCTCAGTATGTTTTTAATACTACTTGAAATGAAATGCACTCACTCTAAATTTCATCTTTTTATTTTTGGATAAATCTTCAAGAGAAACTTTTCTCGAATTTCTTAAAAGAAACCTTTATGACAACAAAGTGTTTAATTCTGCTGAAGAAGAAAATCTTTATGAATGTGTCAACTTAATTCCCTAGTTTAAGCTAGAGCTTCTGTAACATAAAAAAGCCACAATATTTTCAAGCACTGGAAAATGTTATAATTCTCAGTAAATCCAACACATTTACAATTATTATTTGTCCTTGAAAATTACATGCAAACATTACTTTCGTTTTTCCAAGAGCCCAGTTATCCAGACCAGCTTTTTCCAAAATGGTGGCACAGGTGTCAGGGCTCACTGGGGGTTCTTCATTCCACTTGTAGCAGAGAACATGGTACCTTCGAGTGGGAGAAAGTGCTGGTTAGTATTTCATAAAGTTTCCATGCCTCAGTAGCCTGGTGGATACTTGACAGTTCTGTGCAGGGAAGAAAGAGATTCCCAGACTCAATGCACAGGACCCTTCTCAGAATCCTAAAGTAGACTGACACAAATCCAGACCAATTCGTTTGTATAGATTTGAGCATTGTTTTCTCAGTTTAGTGATTACTTTTCAACACTGATCACTGAAATCTCCCACAAAAACTCCATCACTAAAAAAGAAAAAAAAAGTTAGTGGGGTATTTTAAGAGGAACAGCATTTTTCTGGGTACTAAAAGCAGAAGGATTGCAGTGGCAAGAAGCAAAGGGAAATATTTCATTTTTTCACCTTCACAAAAACATTGGAAGCTGATCTTAAAATTGGATGAAGGAGTTTAATTCTCTGCAAACCTCCTACTACTGTATACACACCATCGAGCACTGTCCTTTGAGGTACACTTTGTGTCTCACTGGAGGTTTTCTCTATTGGTTTAATACATCAGTAATTGAGGGGAAGAAGTGAGTTAAGGGGTTAATGCAGGAGAAAACTGAAACAGGCCACCAGGTGAATTACAGAAAGAAAAACCAGTTGACCATGGTCAATAATCTTGTGCAGTTTTCTAGGGTTTCCAACATGCCCTTATTTAATTTCTTGGTGCAGGATTAACCTGCTGATCCAGAGGAAACAAAGCATCAAGTTTTGGTAGGTTCTGAATTTCAAAACAGAGGCCATGTGTGTGGAAGAGTGAGGTGGCATGGTCAGGAGAGCTGAGTTCTGATCCTAGAGACTAATTACCCGTGTAAACATGGACACATCACGGAACCTCTGTAAATGTCAATTTCTTCATCTAAAAATGAGCCTGTAGATAAAACCTCTAAAAAGAACACACTCCAGCTCCACCAAGTTTCATCCTTGATAAACGTGCAGATGAACTCTTTTCTGTTAGGCTCTTTGGAGAATCCTGGCCTAGAATGGTCTAGAAAGAAGTGATGGTCATAGCTTTTGTCATCTGTGCAAATAACCTCAGGGAGTGCCCTTGACGTCCCCTCATCCTTTAGGCCTGCCAACTTGAGGACTAAACTTGCTTGTGGACACGTTGTGACTGAGGAGCTACTCTACCCTTCCAGCCTCCCAACTATCTCCTGGTTTTACTTCTTTGCAGATCCAGCCAGGATCTCGTGGCTCATCATATGAGCAACCCTTCTTCTCATGCTCCCTCTCTTGGTCTTTTGTTGCACATGCTCTGCAAACACACAAACCTGGACCAGCCAATCATTGTTCTCTGCCCTCCTGTCAGGCCTTGGAGATCTGCCAGAGAAAAATCATTCACAGCACGCTCCCCTATGACCTTGTGGCTTCCTGAGTCAGCCGAGTCCACAAGGACACCAAGAATCCTGATTGGTGTCCACAACTACTTTCCTCACTCAATCCTCACAACTGTTTCATCTCTCCTGTCCTGTTCAAATCTCCCACCTGCCCCTGCCCTCCGCGCTGCTCTCAGCAGATAAATGTGTCTTCTATTTTACCAGAGGCCACCAGATGCAAGCTCTACTGGCTTCCTCCTCAGCTACAGATCTGTTTGTCCATTATCGATTCTTCCCTTCTCCTTCAGAGGAGATATCCACTCTCCATCTGCCTGTGTTCTAGAGGTCATCTCTTCCTCCTCTCCTTTTTCAAGCCCTTTTCTCTCTTCTGGTGCCTTCCATTTAGTTCAAGACAAACCCTCTAAGTATGTCTCACCTGAAACGATTCTCTGTAGCCCACCCACTTCACAGAGAAGTTGAAAGATTGCTTAAAATAATTGTCTCCATTTCTCTACTTCCCATTAATCAGCAGCTCCTGGAATCTGATTTAATCACATAGTAATAAGGACTCTTATTTAATCACATAAAGATCTTTTAGTGATGAACTCTAAAGGGATGTCTTCCATCATAATCCTAAGTGTTGTTTTCTGCATTTGCTATTGTTGACGCTTTTCTCTGTCTTGAGTATCCCCACGTTTGCATCCCACCTCGCCTCCCTGCTTATCCCCCTCCCCCCATCAGTCTCCCTGACATGCCTCATATTTAGACGTTCTGCTCAAATGCAAGTGTTCTCCAATGTCCCATTTCTTTCTGAGCTCTCTCCACAGGGGTCTCATCTACATGCGGACTGGATGATTCCTAAATCTTCATCTGTGGCCCTCTTTACACAAACTCTGAACACATCACTTCTGACTGCCTGCTTTGCTCCCCCACCTGGTTATCTCAGAGACACTCCAATTCATCACCTTGCCTTTCCTCTGCTAGTTCCCACCTCTGAGAATGATGTCACTATTTTTTTCAAAGGTGATAAAAATCTGTGTGTCATCCTAGATTCTTCCCTATTCTCCACTCAGTGTATCCATCAAGCTTAAGAATCTCTCTGAAATCCATTTCTTTCTCTCTATTCCTACAGGCATTGCCTTGAACTTACTTATCATCACTTCTCAACTTGACTTCCATAATTGCCTTCCAACTGGTTATGTCTGTTCTCACTCCCCCTCCCCCAGGTCTGTCTGAATTGTCTTAATAAGATGAAAATCTGATCAGGCCCTTTCCCGACTTGGAAGGCTCTGAGAAAACCCAAGCTCTAAGCCATGATGGCAAAAACAGGTGCTTTCAAAGGCTAGGCACATAACATAGGTAATTTGGAGAGCAGTGGAAATGCAGGAAATGCAAAGGTCACACTTGCCAAAAAGCAGTCATTTAAAATTAGGTGACATGTATGAAGACCAGCATGAGAACTCCCTCCCTCCTCTGTATCCCTGCCTGCCTTCCCAGTCTTACCTTCTGCTCTTTTCCGTGGACAGCCTGAGCTCTGGTAATAAAAATTATTTAAAATTATGCCAGAAGGCCATGTTTGCTCATGCCTCTATGCCTTTGTATGAGACTTCCAAGTCGGGAAAGGACATGATCCGATTTTCATCTTATTAAGTGTTGTGTTATTTGTATGTGTTATTCTCTCCATCTGTATGTCCTTGATCCTCCCTGCTCGTTCCTTTAAGGAAGATCGACTCTTCCAATATTCTAGAAACTCTTTCTCATGCATCTTCAATGAAGAGACTAACTGGGCTGACAGTCTCCTCCCTTGTGTTAGACGCACTGACTGCTGTCCACACACACCTGGAGCTCGTGGATACTAGTTCTCAGGGGCGTCCCCATGGGCTCCTGCTCCTGCCGGGAGAGTTGTGTCTGCTGCCAGACCCGTGTCTGCCAGCTGCGCTTGGAGGTGACAGGATTCAAAACCGTATGGCGCAAACGGATGAAATATGAGTGAGGAAAGCCAGAGAGTTGTTTCTACACAACTGCATCAAATGCTTTGGTAAGACTTCAGAAAGAAGTGGTCTAAAGCTATTACAAAGGGTTGAGGAGAATCTTAAGAATCAAGAAATAGTCAGCCCTGTGATTGTTTCACAGGTTATCTTCAACTTCCTGCTTCACCTCAAGAAACATTAACTAGAAATCGCAAGTAAGGGATTATTGGTAACTCATGTAAGGAAGAGTCACTACGGGGTGCTTGGGTAGCTCGGTCGGTTAAGTGTCTGGCTCTCGATTTTGGCTCTGATCGTGATCGCAGGGTTAGGAGATGGAGCTCCACATGGGGCTCGGTGCTGACAGCACGGAGCCTGCTTGGGATTCTCTCTTTCTCTGCCCCTCCTCTGCTTGTGTTCCCTCTCTCTCAAAATAAATAAATACACTTAAAAAAAAGAGTCAATAAACTCCAATTCATGGAACTTTTATTCAAAGAAAAAAACTGAGCCTGTATCAAAAGGCTGAAAAACGAATAGATGTTCATGTTCCAAGTTAAAATGTGATATTTATAGTATATATTTATATATGACTTTTATAATTCTCTGCTTTATCTGAATTTCTACTATAATCTAAGAAGTCTTCCCCTTTCCTCCTCACTTCTACCTTCTCTATGTCATGCTTTCAGAGCGCCCTGTGTATACTTTTATTAAAAATATCCACTACTCTCTCATTTGCTTCATAAATATTTACGGAGTGCCTACTATGTGCCAGGCACCTTTGTAAGTGCTGGGGATGGAGCGGTGAACACAGTACGCTTGTCCCTGGAGTTTACATTACATCGTATGATAACGTAATTAGGTCCTTGTTTCCACAGCTAGTCTGTGAGTTTGTTAACATCAGAAGCTCTTTCATTGTTCTTTGGATCTTTAATCTTTGGAATAAGATTTGGGTTAATCTTTTTTTCAAGGACTAGAACGTAGTGGGTGCTTAATTAAATGTCTGCTGAAGGTCTAATGACCTGCCTCTGGGACTTGCTGTGGAAATAAACATGTAGGTAGACCAGTTGCACTGGGAAAGCCCCCAGACTCTTGCTTTGCTGCATCCCTTGTTTTAAAGACTTGCTTTAAAGGCAACATACTGGCTGCTGCTTTGTTTTTTATGGACTAGCTTCATGACTTATGCTGTGGGATTCAAGACCACGGCACTGTAGGTAATAAGCAATTTGGGGAGCTTGGGGCTGAGGAAAGAATAATGAAAATAATATAGCTAATACGTATTGATGACATTTGGGTCTATCAATAAACTTCATATATATTATTTAATTTAATGCTCATAACCATATACAGAGTAGATACAGTTATCATCCCTACTTGCAGATAAGAAAGACTGAGGCTTAAAGCTTATAGAAGTTACTCGAAGTAACTTTGAACAAAGTCACACATTTAGATGTGACAGAATTGGGGTTTGAACTTGGGCTTTCTGATTTCAAAGTGTGTGTACTTACCTACTTCACTATACTACTGTCTTCAATACGTTCTGGTTGACTTAGAGTTCTGGTAGCCAAACCATTGTGTATAGGTGTCTAGTGGAAAAATGGAGCTCACTATGGTAGCTTCTTAGTATAAGAGTTCATGTGAAATAGCTACAGCAAAAACCCTGTGCAAAGTAATTCCATATTGTGTCTCTTCTTGTAAGATTATTTCTTTGTCACAAAACAGAAGAGTTTATCTACAACAGAACAAAGAATCTGATGAATTTTGCATCATACAAGAAGGGTTGGTCAAAGGCTAAGACAGGACAGAGGAGAATTATGTAGTCCTATTTACACCTCCACAGGGCCTTTGCAAATTGTTCTGCCTCCTAAGAATCTATGCCAGTTTAGATGAAAGCTTTCAAATTAGTGACAGAGAAAAGGTTTAGTCTTTTATTTCTGGGACTTCCTGTATTTAGAACAGCTGCACATATTCTCTGTATACTGAGTTTTTTTTCCTTCCTCATTTATCATGCAGTAATTTGCTATTTTATATAGCATGGGACTTTGAAATACATTTATAAATTTAATCTCACTTCTGACCTGCCAAATAAGCGACTTTCAACTGTAATATTGTCAAAAAGTAGGTTTAGTCCTCTTTACTGTCCATATTGTAAAACCAAGGAGAACTGAAACGGTAAGTTCACTATGTCATTCAAGGCTCTCTGTACATAATTTTTAACCTGATCAGTTTTCCCATTTTATCTTCTGTCAATTTCTGTCACTTCACTAATACCTACTGTGCTAATCCCGGCAAATCCAACCAAGTCCCTCTAGCTTTTGACATGCCAAACAGTACAGTGAGAAAGACCTTTCCTGTCTTTTCCACAAACTGTACCTACCATCAGATTCCAGTTTGAACCTTCTTTCCTAATATTCTCTCTTATCAGCCCTCCTGGACATAAATTTATCTCTTCTGACCTCTTGCACTGTGTATACCATTCACTTGGATCTTGGTACTCACTACCCTGCATTGCTTATTAACTTTCCATGCCTGTGACTTTGAAAATTTTAACTGGGAGTGTCAATTCTCGAGGTTTAAGACAGTTTTAAAATGTGGTGTCCTCTGCAATGCTTAGCACAGTACTTTGCACATAAAGAAAAGGTCACTGAAATTCCATGGTAGTTATAGTAATATTATATTAATATTGTTTATTTAATTAAAAAAATTTTAATGTTTATTTATTATTTTTGAGAGACAGAGAGACAGAGCATGAACAGGGGAGGGGCAGAGAGAGAGAGAGAGGGAGAAACAGAATCCGAAGCAGGCTCCAGGCTCTGAGCTTTCAGCACAGAGCCTGACACAGGGCTCGAACCCTGAAATTATGACCTGAGCTGAGGTCAGATGTTTAACTGACTGAGCCACTCAGGTGCCCCAAAATTTATTTCTTAAAAAACAAGCTAGGCAGTAATTACTTACTGAATTCCTGAATTCTTTCACTTGATCTTAGCCAAAAGACTGAGAAATAATACCTGAATTCTTTTAAACATTTTTTAAAAAATACCTTTTGTTTCTTTGCCAGTGGGTCAAAAGGGTGAGGGGAGGCAAAAACTACTACAGATTGCTGAAAAAATGAAAATTTCCAAAAATAATTAGGATTCTCATTTTATTTAGTAAGGGTCTTTTGGTTACCCCAAGTGAAAGAATGCTTGACACAAGGTAAGATGTTTTGTTTTGTTTTGTTTTGGGAGGAGGGAGTTAGAAATTTTGTTTTGTTCTTAATCCTAATTTATACACTCTGAAAAAGGCCAGAGAATGTTAGGTTTTACCTGAAAATTGCTAGGTTTTACCTCAAATGCTAGGTTTTACCTGAAAATGGTATTACTATTGAAAATTGAAGCTTCAAATTTAATAGGTAATAGTAATCACAGAATTGATAAATATCAGAAACAGGAGCATTTAAAATATTAAATATATAAGGAATATATTGAACCTCTATATCACTATAAATATATTACTTAATAAAATATATTTAATGTATAGCTTAATTCATTTTACATTAATCTCAAATATTAAAAAGGACCTCATACTTGAGTCTTTATGTCTTCTAAATCACTGTTAGAGATAATGTCTCATTTGATCCTTATAACAATTCCACTAGGCAGTCATGGCAGATTTATTAAATGAGGAAAATCGTTCTGAATAGGCCAGGTTTTCTCGATCTCGGCACTGTTAACATTTTAGGATGGATAATTATTTGCTGTGGGGGGCTCTCCTGTGGATGGTAGGATGCTTAACAGCATCTTTGGATTTTATGCACTAGATGCCAACAACAACCCTCAATCCCACCAGTTGTGACAAACAAAATGTCTCCAGACATTGACAAATGTTCTTTGAAGAGCAAAATTTCTCCCTGTTGAGAATCACTGGTACAGCCCAATGGTCACCCAACCCAGAACCTCTAACTGCTCAGTACAGAAGCTTAGGCCTTTCAATCATACTGCCCATGACATTTATCCCATGTGACCACACAGGATCTCCCAGGTGACAACAGAAAACTCCTAGCCCCAGTTACCTTTTCTTTCAGTACATCTTTTGCAAAAACAAAATGCCTCCCTCCTAGAACACCTAAGTCATTCTCTTCCCTATTTTGCTTCCTATAATTCTTCTGATGAATTTCTCTATAAACTGTACATGGAAACTTGAAAAGAGTTCCACATACCGCTTTATAAAGTTAGCAAAAAGTATCCGATGTGAGTACCCCAGCCTTCGAATTCTTGCTGTTTCCAGAATTCCTGTGTAGCGAAGCTGTAGGAGAACTTTCTCTCTGTCGTATTTTCTTGCCTGACGGTCATTATTTGGTTTGATGCACCGGACAAAATGAGGTTGGCCCACCATCATTTTAGATAACAAATCCATCAGAGAATACTATAATATGGAACAAAAATAAATTTCCCAGTGTAGCATATAAAAATTTAGAAGGTTGCAGGTATTTCTTTTTACTATAAGAAAAAACGCTGAAACCTGGATGTTATACATGTTCACATGAATTCACAGTCAATGGAGGAATATGCATATTAATGAAAATTTTATTTATAGCATATTTTTAAAAATCTGTATTTACTCAAAAATGTAGAGGCAATAACTTGGAACTTAGCCATTAAAAGGTTTCATGTACATTCTTAAAGCAACTTTAATGAATAGATAAAATTCCTTTTGGTATGGTTTGTTAGTAATTATATCCTCTTAGGGAAGCTTGCTGACATACCGTATTTAGGCATACAACTTAATTTCCTCCTTATACCATTAATTTCCTTATTCAACTCTTTCTTTATAGAAAGTATGAAAGTAAACCCATCAATGCCTATCAGAATCATCTCCTAGTTTAAAATAAAGAATGAGAGGGGTACCTGGGTGGCTGAGTCGGTTGAGCGTCCAACTTTGGTTTGGGTTATAATCTCACGGTTTGTGGGTTTGAGCCCCACACTGGGCTCTGTGCTGACAGCTCAGAGCCTGGAGCCTGCTTCGGATTCTATGTCTCCCTCTCTCTCTGCCCCTCCCCTGTTCACACTCTGTCTCTCTCTCTCAAAAACAAATAAACATTAAAAAAATTTTTAAATAAGGAATGAGAAGTTAAAGCAGTTTAATATATAGGACATAGGAGTTACAAAAATAAGCAAATTCATTTAAGTACTCTAATCTGCTCAAGTTCGATTAATTTTCTTATTTATTTTAGAATTTTCAAAGTCACATAGATATGAAAATTGTGGTTTTTTTTTTTAATGTTTATTTATTTTTGAGACAGAGCATGAACGGGGGAGGGTCAGAGAGAGAGGGAGACACAGAATCTGAAACAGGCTCCAGGCTCTGAGCCGTCAGCACAGAGCCCGACGCGGGGCTCGAACTCATGGACTGTGAGATCATGACCTGAGCTTAACCGACTGAGCCACCCAGGCGCCCCTGAAAATTGTGTTTTCAGCAATACCTTGTTACAATGGTAGCCAATTACTGGACAACTGAGCATAACATATCAGGATAATCATAGTTCAATTAAAAGTGGAATCTCAGACAGTGAGTATGTTAAAGCCAGCATTGCAATTTATTGGCAAGGTAATGAATGTATGAACACAGGCAGCTGTTGTCAGTTGGATTTCTTTTAGTGTTGGAAATATACAAGCCTAGGGTTATAAAATACCCTGGTGCAAACCAAATACCGGAATTGTACAACTGACAAAGCCTTGGCTTGGCATGGCTTCTTCTTGGGCACTGAAACTCCTATGTGATCCTCAAACAGCTGAGGTTACCACTTTGGAGCCCTTTTCCATTACATTTATATGTGAGCCATCACGCAAACATCTGCCAGGCACTGGGGATACAAAGGTGATATATCTGTCACTGGCATTCCGAGCAAGAGCTTGCTACAATTTAAATATTGGTTTTTCTTAGGGACCAAGGCATGGTATTATACTATATTCCTTCTCCACAGAATGAAAAATTACTTTAAAAATATGTTATATACTATACGGAATTATCTTCTATCACTTTTCACTTCAGCCTGAGGATTAAACGATTTTATGAACGAATGGCTTAAGCAGACACACGGTGTTTGATGTCAACAACAGTGGAATGAGAATGGTCTTGGATAACTCACTTAAAAAAAGAAAATAATCTGTGTGTACATATGCTTGGTAATTCAGCTGTGCTGTAGTTCTCATGTAAGGTGAATGGACCAGCTGCAAATGTGAGATATTGAGCATATATGTACACATAAATGTGTGTGTGTGAGCAGATGCTACTCAAAGATGATTAAGCACACACTGTCTGTGAGGAGTTTAGGACTTGAAAATATCTAATAAAACTACCCAGTTATTTTAAAAAATACTTCATGATTCTGTTAGAAAACTGGATGCATTCGCCAAACACTTACAGTAAATTTAACCCAATTTCCTCCCCTTTCCCTCCTGTCTTAAATTATACTATTAATAATTTCCAATTTTCAGTTGGCATTTTCTTCCTTTTCTTTGGCTGATTCATATGATTTTATCAAAAGAGATAAATAAGAACTGAAACCAATAATGAGGGCAGAATTATTTAGAATTGTTCAGAACACAGAGGAAGAAAAGGACTCCCTGTCCTTCTCTTCTCCCATATTGTCTAAGGAAGAAAGGCCATCTTGATCCAATGCTAAGGACACAGTGACTGACTTTCTTGGTATGTTACTGTGTTTCCCTGGTGTCCCTACTCCTTGCCCCATGATTATACCAGTTCTATTTTTCTTTTGAGGTTTTCATCTCGTCTATGTGCAGGGAGACATGGAATGGACCTGGATGCTCAGGCTTGCCCCATCTGTCCACCCTAAAATCATCTAGGAGTGGGAAGGAGAATTGGTAGCTATCATAGCATTGAATTAAAAATGCTGTCAGGTTTTATTCTAGTAGAAATGCATTTGGTTCTTTGGACAAATTTTAACCAAGGTATACAAACCTCCATTACGGTGGACTTAGTATGCAATCATTTTATAGGTAAAATATCAAAGCAAACCAATCCATAGCTTTTTGACAGTATTCTCTACTATATTCTGTATCTAACAAATAGTAAATGGAATGTAATGAGAATTTTATTTTGTGAATAGCACTCTGATATTTGTTACTAGTTTTTGATCTGTAAGTCTCATTTGAAACAAATGACATTCTTAAGCACAACACAGCATAATTTAATATCTTACTCTAAAATATGATGCAACTGTTTGTGTTTTCATGTTGGTTGTCTCTATGGCGTGACGTGTGGCTTCTCCAGTTTCACCCTACAGAGACCGAGAAAGACAGTGACGCTTTGTTATCTATTGTACTTTATGATCCACAAGGAGCACGTGGAATTTCCTTTGGGTTATCACAGGCTATGCATTCAAATACATAAAATAACAAAATGTTAATATTTTTACTGTAGGGTAATTGTTTCATCAGCTGCATTGGAATTTTAATTGGTCTTATACAGAATGTGACTATCTCGGACCTTCACTAATATACTTTGAGTTGCTCCTAGCGTAATATTAAAATGAGCTATAAAAGAAGAGTTAGGAATATATCATAAATGCATGATTATTTTAGCGGCTAGCAGTAATATGAACATAACATAACTGCTTAAGCAGAAAAGAAAGATCAAAAAGGAAAAACTAAGGAAAATGATGCTTACTTTTAGGAGCACACAAACATTGCCATTGTAAAGGTTATATTCTTAGACTCACTGTCACGCAAAATGCATTTTCTTACCTTTGTCAAGTTGATTGTTTTTTCTGAGGTCCTCATTTGATAGTTTATTATATTTTTAGTTTTAGAATGTGGCAGATTACCTATGGGAATATGGATAAAATTAATACACTTAATGGCTAGAAGAATTCCCCCATTTACTTAAGTATTAAAATAAACATTGTTGATCCCACAATATTCATCCTTGGTAAAGTATTTATGAGAAATTAAGGGATAAAGTAATATTGCATAAACATTTGTAACAAATTTTAAATTCAGAAAAAAACCCTCCAGCTTGGAGATTAGAAAAAGTACAGGTGAGTGTTGGATTTCTTTTAATTGCTACAGGATATGGTGTGATTCTGACAGAAGGGACAATTTAATTTGTGTGTGTGTGTGTGTGTGTGTGTGTGTGGGTGGGTGTGTGCATATGTGTGTGTTAAATGGCATCTGAGATTTTCTTGAACACAAACGTAAACTTTACAAGGGGCCTTAAAAATCATATAGATTATTAAGTCATGAAGTTGTTATAAGAAAATCATGAATGGTTGAGAGCAATGGATATGTTCAGTCTAACATTCAGAAATCAGTGCACGGCGCAGGCGCTACTTAAGCATGCACAATCCAAGGCCGTGAGAACCCTCTGGAGTAGTGAAAAATTATGGCCATGGGAGCCAGGAAGACCTGGATTTGAATACCAGCTGTGGTACTTAAATTGTGTTTCTCGTGAATCACTTTGTCTCTGAGTTGCATTTTGAAACTACATAATGGGGATAATGCTGTCTTGGCTGCCTCACAGAATGTTGATGACACGTGGAAGTATGTCTGGCACATGGTGGGTGGCTGGAAATGTTAGTTCATCTTCTCTCCTGTACCACCCCCCACCAAGCACAGTACACCAACCCACAGTCCAAGAGTTCGTCATCCCAATAGCAATGTTCAAATCTGTCTCCAGAATTCAGTATCACTTCAGAAAGATTATTTCTTTTCACTCTCATTCTTTTAAGTGAGAAACAGAGGCTACACATTTTTGACAAATCTTTCACTTTCTTTGTGGTGGCAAAAGGCTGGCTCTGAGGTGATGATGTGGGATGGGACCCTGCCTGGGATGCGGCTGGCAGTGCCTCTGCTGTGCGGTCTTCCCCCCTCCCTTGTCATCAGGAGAAGTGCTACAACGGGTGTGTGTGTCCACCTTCATGATGGGCTGCACACCCTTCAGATGTGAAACTTCCGCAGACAGCAGAATGGATAGAGACAGTAACGCATGATCTTCGGAGGGGCAGCTCTGGAATTTCATTTTTTCTTTTTTTTTTAAGGGAAAGTTTGAGGAAAAAAAATTACCAAAATTACTACCGGCTTGAAGACTGCTTGGGAGCATAGTAAGTATACAAAGGACTAGTAGCACATTAATTAGAATAGATCCATTTATGGGGTGCCTGGGTGGCTCAGTGGGTTAGGCATCCAACTTCAGTTGGGGTCATGGTCTCATGGTTCGTGGGTTGGGCCTTGCATCGGGCACTGTGCTGACGGCTCAGAGCCTGGAACCTGCTTCAGATTCTGTGTCTCCCTCTCTCTCTGCCCTTCCCCCGATCTTGCTCTGTCTCTCTCTCTCTCAAAAATAAATAAACGTTAAAAAACAATAAAAAAAAAAGAATAGACCCATTACTTAATAGATACCATTACTTAATATTAGCCAAATAAGAAGTAAAACTTTAAATTTCTCTGAAAACTAAAAAACAAGAGGAAATTTACTAAGGGATTAATAATTTCAATGTAAAAAATTATACACTAGTCATCAAATTCTTTAACAAAAAAATAAATGAATGCCTTTTAAAAATTCATCAGTGGATATCAACGGAACTAAAATTAGCATAGATCTTAATTTCAGAAAATATATCCACTTTGCCTTTATAGTTGACCTGATAAACCTGTAATAAATCAAGCTAGAGATGTGAGCTGCAAGGAATTGTGGTACATTTCCCTCCAATAATGGCTGAGCTGTATTTCATAGTTAAAGTCATACATGTAAAGGGCCATAGTTATTTTAGAATCTTGGAGACAGCATAACATAGGATTGAAATACCCAGACTTTTAAGCCCACTTCTAAGACTTCCCAGAGGAGTTACACTGGGAAAGCTGCTCAACATTTCTAAGACTCAGTGTCTCATCTATAAAAGTAGTTCGTCCTGAAGTGTTGCTATTAGGAGTTAATGAAAGTACTTAGTACAATGTCTAGCACACTGCAATTTCTAAACAAATTTTATGTATTATTATTGTTGTCATCATTATTATTATGTTTGCATATCTAGGTGAATATGAAACCCAAATGCCTCTGATAGCTTTGAGATTCTGAGTCAATGAAACATCTTTGATTTTGAAGTTCTCATCTCCCTAGCCAACGAGACATGGTTCTGATGATATTCAGAAGACAAAACATAGTATTGAAAACCTGGTTGCATATTTTATAAGGATGAAAAAAATGAGATTAGATGCACAGATGCAGTTGGTGGATACAGAAAGAGATGACTGACTGAAGGGGTGCCTGGGTAGCTCAGTTGACTGAGCATGCAACTTCAGCTCAGATCTCATGGCTCATGAGTTTGAGCCCTGCATTGGGCTCTGTGCTTACAGCTCAGAGCCTGGAGCCTGCTTTGGATTCTTGTCTCTGTCTCTCTCTGCCCTTCCTCTGCTCATTCTCGGTCTCTATCTCTGTCTCTCTATCAAAAATAAATAAACGTTAAAAAAAAACCCCTGAAGATGTTTTGCTTCTGGGCATGATAAAATAACACAAATGCATTAACTTAAATAACTAAAAAAAAAACCATACAAAATATATGAGCAATAGTTTTTCTTCCTTTTCATTTTTATTGTAAAATTTACGTAACATAAAATTTAGCATCTTAATCATTTTTAAGTGTACAGTTCAGTAGCATACCTTCATAATATTATGCAACAATCACCACCATCCATCTCCATAACTTTTTTTATCTTGTAAAACTGAAATTTTATACCCATTAAATACCAACTCCCCATTGCCTCCACCTCCAACCCCTGGCAACCACCATTCTGCTGTCTCTATGATTTTGACTGCTCTAAGTAGCTTATATAAAAAGACTCATACCATGTTTGTCAACGTATAACAGTTTTTAAATACTGTGCATGAAGCAGTCCAGGACATTGATCCCTCAGCAAGGGGAAACAAATGAGGTGAGCCCTATGATAACTCCAGCTTTCTGTCTACGAGGTTTTATGCTGTAATGCAAGGTGGGGGGGGGGGAATCCAGGTGAAGAGTATGGAAAATAACAGATGTAACAATAGAAAACAAACAGCAAATGGTGGAGTCAAACCCAACCATATCAATAATCACATTAAATATAAATGGTATGATCACCTCAATTAAAAGGCAGAGATTGTAGGCATTTAAAAAAGTAAGGTCCAACTACATGCTGTCTAAAAAAAAAGTTTAAATATAAACACAAAACTAAGTTGAGGTTGAAAGTATAAAAAAAGATATACCATTCAACCACTAGTCATAAGAAAGCTGGAGTCTCCATATTAATATCAGGCAAAGTAGATTTCAGAGCAAAGAATATTACCAAGGATAAAAAGGGACATTTAATAATAAATCAAGGGGTCCACTGATCAAGAAGATATAATAATTCTAAATGTTTATATGTCCAATAAAAGATCTGAAAAATACATGAAACAAAACCTGACAGGAATGAAAGAAAAAATAGATAAATTGACAATTATAATCAGATATTTCAAAACTCCTCTTTCAAGAACTGGTAGAACCAGGAGAGAGACAACCAGTAGGGATACAGAAGATTTGAGCATTGACCAATACTATCAACCAAGCTGACCTAACTGACATTCATATAACTCTCCATCCAACACAGTGGACTACACATTATTTTCAAGTATAAATGAAATGTAAAACAAGGTATACCATCTTCTGGGCCATAAAACATATCTCATTAAATTTAAATGGATTAAATCATACAAATAATGCGTTCTGAGCACTATGGAATTAAATTAAAAGGCTACAACACAAAGATATGGGAAATACCAATATTTTTAGAATTTAAATATAATACTTACAAATAATCAATGTAAGTACTTATATTAGAAAAGAAGAAATGTTTTCTTAAATCAATTACCTAAGTTCTCACCTTAGAAATTTGAAAAAGAAGACAAAATAAAACCCAAAATAAACAGAGAAAGGAAACAAAAATGACAAAAGCCAGAAAGAAAAAAAGCAAGAAAGCAGGCAAGCAAGCAAGCAAGAAAGAAAGAAAAAGAAAGAGACATCAACAAAATAGAAAGCAAAGCCAAGGGAGAAAATCAATGAAACTATATACTATTTGCTAGCTCTTTGAGAAGATCAATACAATTGATAAATATCTAGAAAATCTATCAAGCATAAAGTGAAAGACAACACAAAAGATCCATATTGGGAATGAGAGTGCTGATAAAATTTCAACATCTATAGATATTAAAGAATAATAAGGGAACATTATAATCAACTTTATGTCAATAAATATGACTACCAGATGAAATAAATTTCTTAAAAGACACAACCTACTATAAAGCTCATTTAAAAAATTAGATAACTTAAATATCCTTATATCTGTTAACAAATTGATTGAATTTGTAGTTAAAAACCTTCTCACAGAAACTCTTCAGGCCCAGATGGCTTCACTGATGAGTTCCACAAAGGAATTTAGAAATAAATAATACTCTTCCTGAAAATTGAAGAGGAAGCAATACTTCTAACCCATTCTATGAGGCCAGTATTACTCTGATCCCAAAATTAGAAAAAAATTACAAGAAAACAATAGCCCAATATCCCTCATGGACATAGATACAAAAATTCTTAACAAAATGTTAGCAAATTGAATCTAGCCATACATAAACGTCCAATGTATCATGACCATGTCAGGTTTTTCCCAGGAATAAAAAGTTGGCATAACATTCAAAAATCAATCAATGTAACTCACCATATTTATAAATTAAAAAATAAACAAACGAATGATCATCTCAATAGATACAGGAAAAGCATCTGACAAAATTCAAAGATGCATACTTGATAAATATTCAGAAAACTAGGAATGGAAAGAACTTCCTCCTACTGATAAAGGACATCTATGAAAGACCTACAGCTAACATCACAGTTACTGGGGAAAAACTGAGATCTCCCTCTGAGATCAAGAATAAGGCTGGAATGTTTACTCTTACCAGTTATGTTCAATATTGCATTGGTGAATCTACCCAGGGCAGCCAGGCAAGATGAAGACATGCAGAAGAAAGGGCAAACTTTTTCCACAGATGACATGATCATCTACATCGATGATCTATATAGATCATTCTATATAAAATTTACCAAAAAAAGCTACTCTAATAAATGAATCTAGCAACATTGTAGGGCAAAAGATCACTGCAGAAAAATCAACTGTATTTCTCTATACTAGCAACAAACAGAATTTGAAATAAGTTACCGTTTATAATAGATGAAATCTGATATACTAGCAGATAATCTGACAAAAGATATGCAAGACTCACACACACTGAAATCTACAAAGTATTACAGAGAGAAATTAAAGAAGACTTAAATAAATGGAGAGCTATATTGGGCTCCCTGATTGGAAGACTTTCTCAAGATCACTGTAACCCAAAGATTTCTGTAGGATGATTCAATATGGCTGTTGTTATGGGCTTGAATTGTGTCCCTCCAAAATTAATATGTTGAATTCCTAACCCCAATCCTCAATATTGTGAAGATACGAATTAGACTAAAATTAATTTATAGCTCCAGGTACATCCTAATCAAAGTCTCAACAGGATTTTGGGTAGAAATTGACAAGCTTATTCTAAAATTTATATGGAAAAGCAAAGGAGTTATAATTGCCTCGACAACTGTGAAAAAGAACAAATTGGGTAGCTTATACCACCTGATTTCAATTATTTTTTATAAAGCTACAGTAATCAAGAAGTGTAGTATCAGTGCGACACAATAGAAAGTCCAGAAATAGATCTATACATATATAGTCAATTGATTTTCAACAGGCTGTCCAAGCAATTTAATGGGGGGAAGAAGAAAGAAGAATCCTTCCAACAAATGGTGCTAGAACAACTGGACAGGGGTCAGGAGGAGTGTAGGAAGGATTACAGAGTCACAAGGAAAAATGATCGGGGATGATGAATATGCTTTTGGTTTTACAGGTGTTTATATATGTCAAAACCTCATCTTGTTTTACTGTCTAAACATATGCTATTTATTGTATGTCAGTTATACCTCAATAAAGCCATAAAAAGAAATGCAAAATAATAAAACAAAATCTGATAAATAAAAACCAACCCAAACCACATTTTTACCTACTTAAAAGCAAATGCAAGCATGTCTATGGATGTAAGTTTTTAATCAATAAGGCAAATCTCACTAAACCTGTAGAGTCTTAAAGTACCACCCAAAAGCCACCCAGTCCTGAAACAGAGGTGATTTTGAACTCTTCAGAAATCAGCATATTCTTCTAGTGAGTAGCTAAAGTACCATCATATTTTCTGGCTAGTGCTTCAAATACTTTGCTTTAATGCAAACCTAGTTTGTTTACATTCCTTTTTACATTTTCTTCAGACAATCTGGACAGGAGATATTAATAAATGTGTATTTAGTGAGCTGAAAACAAACCAACATAAACAATGGAGGATTATACTCATGAAAATCACAGTCAGAAACTACTTGATTGGGCCTGAGGAAGCTTCTCAGTTAAAGGAAACTGCCTTGGGGCACCTGGGTGGCTCAGTCGGTTAAGCAGCCGTCTACAGCTCAGGTCATGATCTCACGGTCTGTGAGTTCGAGCCCCGCATCGGGCTCTGTGCTGACAGCTCAGAGCCTGGAGCCTGCCTCTGATTCTGTGCCTCTCTCTCTCTCTCTGCCCCTTCCCTGCTTGGTCTCTGTTTCTCTGTCTCTGTCTCTGTCTCTCAAAAATAATAAACATTAAAAAAATTTTTTTTTAAAGGAAACTGCCTTAGCTTACCTGTTTTTGTCAGAGGGTGACTGACCAGTTGTCGAATTACGCTGTTTTCGGATGATCTCAAAAGCAGCACAATATCTGTTGGAAGAGTGTCTCTATTTTTAGCTAAGAACCCACTTGCATTATAGAGGACCTGTTGATAAAGTATGTTATCATCAGTATCACAACCAACATCATCCTCATTGTCATCGTCACTATCATCAGCAGCAGCAGTAGCAGCAGAATCATCAATTGGTATTTACTGAGAATTTCCTCTGTGCTGAGCAACAGGTATACAAAGATTTATAATGGTAGTCCGTTACAACTTGGTTGGAAAAGCAACCTTCTCCAGGTTTACACTATATTTTGTCAGAGAAAAATTTGCGTCTTGCTGATTTTATTTGGGTTGGAATGATAAAAGAGGTCTGATTCCTCTTGTTTATTATGTTGGAAATTTGGCACTTTCTCCTGTTGGGAGGGAGAGAGACAAAGGCTGCAGTGGACAGAGACCCACCTCAAGTTTGAAAAAGGCAGTTTATAGAAAAGGCTGTCAGCTATCATTAAAAGAATGAAAAAGTAGGTTCCCGTTGGCAGCCAATGTCACCCAAAGCCAGATTTTAGGATTAGAAACATGGTGCTTTGAAGCTTGTCTCTTTCTTTTCTTTCTTGTTTTCCCTTAGTTTCTTAATACAAATTCCTCTAGAAAAACTACAACAATGTGTTTGTCAAACTAGGAGAAGGATTTTTTTTTTTAACCTTTGCAGGATATATGCTAGGGGTAGATGCCCTGGAGTGGGAGTAGCTGGCAGTGGATCACACAGATTGTAGGAGGTTGGAGAACAGAGTCAGGGCCAGATTGGGGCAGAAACAAATGGCTATCTTATTATAACCATCTGTAAATATTTTTGGCCATAATTTTCATGTTCACCACTATTATTTGATGAAAGGCTAAGAGAAACTCAGTCCTAATTCTTCAAAGTTCTTACCTTCCCCGCATAATGGTGAATTCCAAAACTAAGTTCCATTCTTTTGGGCCTCCAGAAGTACTGTGATTTCAGGTTACCTTCAAATTTTTCTGTAGAAAAAAAGTTGAACCCCAATATCAAGCCATGTAGGAGATCCTCAAAAATACTTATTGACAGAATCATCTCTTTCACCATAAAATGGACAGTGTGCAGTGGAAAAAACAATTTTACATAGTTGATAAACCCAGATTTGGGATATAAATGGTGGAGCAAAACTCAAGGTCATGAATTTAACCATTCCATTATGATTTAGAGCAGTTCTTAAACCTTAGTAAGCACTGGAATTCCCTGGAGGGCCTATTAAAACACAAAGCTTATGACTTAGTAGGTCTGAGAGTGGAGGGAATCCAAGAAGTCACATTTATACCAAGTTCCCAGATGATACTGATGTTCTTGGTCTGGGGACCACATTTTGTGAACCATGGGCAGAGAGGAAGGAAACTACCTGAGATTAACTGATCAAAGAGGTTTGTGAAACCCAGTTTGATGTCAAGTGATGAGCTTAGGAATCTGGCATTCTGGCTCCCCTTTCTATCAGGGGAGCTGTAAGTTATTATTCATTACATGGGAAAAATGTAGGATCATAAAGGCAGTTACATCCCTTTAACAATTTTGCCACCTTCAGAGAACTTTTTGCTCATGTCCTAAAAAGGACATTTTAACCTCAAAATCAAGTAATTGCTATGAAACAATTTTTCCCACAACTCTGGGGTTATTTTGTTTTTCACTAGCATGGTCCAATTAGAGGAGAGAATTAACCAATCAGTGAGTCAGCAGGAAGTGACATCACAGACTTAATCATAAGAACAGAGTCTATCACCCAAAGTAAATGAGAGAAATGTGAATCCAAATTTTCTGCAAATATTTATTATACATAATCAATATCTCCTACCAACAGGGAATATGGTATTTCCACATTAAAAAAATTATTTTTCACCTGAACAAGCTAAGGTTTTTTTTTTTTTTAATCTCAGGAGTAAGACATTTTCTTTTAACCATTTTAGTTGATCATCTTTTAAATATAGGATACCTATCTGTGCCTTCTCAAACAGAAAAAATGAATATGTTTATGCTTTCTTTGATGACCCAGGATTATTATGAATATCTATTAACGTACTGTAATTAGAGATTATTAAGGTGTTTGAGTCTATTTCACTGTATTAGACAAGTGACCAGAACATCGCAGACAAATTTATTTCCTTCCCATTAGCTGTCTCTTTTCAAATTCTACAGCTGGCCCTTTGCCCTGCCCTCTAATTTCTAATTAGGGGCTGGATAATTTTTTTTTGGGGGGGGTGGATAATTTCTAAGATTATTTCTAATTTTTTTTTTCAACGTTTTTTATTTATTTTTGGGACAGAGAGAGACAGAGCATGAACGGGGGAGGGGCAGAGAGAGAGGGAGACACAGAATCGTAAACAGGCTCCAGGCTCTGAGCCATCAGCCCAGAGCCTGACGCGGGGCTCGAACTCACTGACGGTGAGATCGTGACCTGGCTGAAGT
The DNA here is from genome assembly GCF_023721935.1 of Panthera uncia. Lineage (NCBI taxonomy): Eukaryota > Metazoa > Chordata > Mammalia > Carnivora > Felidae > Panthera > Panthera uncia. Next base: position 23,651,744 of record NC_064809.1, on the reverse strand, counting down.
CGGACGCTTAACCGACTGCGCCACCCAGGCGCCCCTAAGATTATTTCTAATACAATATCCTGTAATTGGGGCTCTACCATAATGTATGGAGAAGTCCAATATCCAAACTTGTTTAATTCATCATTAAATATTTCACCCTACTATAAACATTCACTGGTCCAGATATTAGATCCAAAGCCTCTTCTTTAAAGTTACACATGCAGGCTTTGTAATAGCTATTTTCTCCCAGACAATGAAACAACATTCTTTTTAAGTCACTGAGAACATTATAGGACTACAGCACAAAACTATGCAGACATGCTGGACTTAAAACTCACCTATAATGGGGCGCCTGGGTGGCGCAGTCGGTTAAGCCTCCGACTTCAGCCAGGTCACGATCTCGCGGTCCGTGAGTTCGAGCCCCGCGTCGGGCTCTGGGCTGATGGCTCAGAGCCTGGAGCCTGTTTCCGATTCTGTGTCTCCCTCTCTCTCTGCCCCTCCCCCGTTCATGCTCTGTCTCTCTCTGTCCCAAAAATAAAAAAATAAAAAAATAAAAAACACTCACCTATAAGAGTCTGGTCGGTGGCCTTGGGAAATCTACTTTCTTCATCAAGTAGGGACAGTAGACCCATCGGCTTCTGCAGAAACATATCTAGGAGGGGCCGGTTATCTTCATATTCAATAACTCTGGCATTAACATCCTCATTTAGGTATTCATTCTATAACAGGACAGGATTCATAGAAAAAATTCACTAAAAATTTATGAATGATATGTAGCTTGACAGTAATTACCCAAAACTCTATTTTATACATAATATAATAAATTGCTTCCTATGACATTGTCCTTAAAGTGAGGATATCATTTTATTTTTCTTTCCCCAAAGTTCATTAAAGGCAGTGCTGATTCAGGGTAATAATAATAGTTTCTAGTCTCTATACCAGAATTATAGACACCTTAAGCTTTCAAAATGCAAGAAAATATGTTGTTAATGAGCAGTAATAAAGGTATCCTCTAGGGGCGCCTGGGTGGCTCAGTCGGTTAAGCTTCCGACTTCGGCTCAGGTCATGATCTCTCGGTTTGTGAGTTCGAGCCCCGCGTCGGGCTCTGTGCTGACAGCTCAGAGCCTGGAACCTGCTTCAGATTCTGTGTCTCCCTGTCTCTGCCCCTCCCCTGCTCATGCTCTGTCTCTCTCTGTCTCTCAATTATAAATAAACATTAAAAAAAAGGTATGCTACAGAATTTATAGAATATTAATTAGGTATATCTTAGAGTTATACTGCCTCTTATTGAAGGCTTTTATCTAGCTTCAGGAATGGATCTCTCAAGAACATTTACTTAACTTCTCAGTCATGATGCCATTTACATTGTTAGTAGGGTGGACATCTGTGACTCACAGGAATCAAAGGATTGAGAACCAAGAACACCTGGGTTCATATCTGGGCTCTGTCTCTTAACTAGCCATATAATCCTTTGGATTTTGTTTGTTTGTTTGTTTTTTACTCTATGAGCTCCCACTGTCTCATTTACTAAATGGAGGTAACAACCTCTATCTAACAAAGTAAAAATATCTGGTACATTAAAAACCAGCTGCTGTTGAGTATACTATAAGATGCATAAAATAAAAATAATGAATAACAATTACTGTAAGATCACGGTGCCAGCACAACATGGTTGCTGATCTAGTCTGCAAAAGGGACATGAAGAATTATGCTGTCGCTCCATTTCTATGACTTTGCCCTCACACTGTGCCCCTACCCCAGTGCCACAGTCTGTACGAGGAAAGGCATGACCTGTGCACAACGACACATAGAGACGCTCACCTGCTTGGCACTCACCAGTTCTCAGGTGATAAAGCAACTATCACTGGGAAGTGTATCAAATAACTCCCGACTCAGGCAGAATACTCTGCACCATTCACAAATTAAAGTGACAGGACATTTTCATTATTATTTTAATATATTCTTTAATTCATGAAATATTTTCATTAAACATCTTATAAGAAGGCACAGTGATGGGTGATAAAGAGCTGTTTACCACAAACTCCCTGTCCTCAGTGGATTTAAAATATAACTTGAGTGATAGAGTTAGTAAATATTCAAAATTCAAGGTAGCATATAATAGATAAGTGATATGTACAATGTAGTACCATAAGGAGTTCAGAGAAAGAGAATTTATTTCCGGCAACTTCATGGAGGAATTTAATTCTGTCAATGGCAGGTGGGTCATCTGATAAGTCAAAACCTTTAATCAGTATTTTGGAGCCTTATGAAATTGAATCTCATTTCAAGGGTGTCACCCAGAAAAATAAATGTATACTTTTAAGTAAGACAAAATCTAATACGTAACAATTGGGCAGTGCCCATTGGTCTAAAAGGTAGATCACCTGAAAGTCATTTAGTTAATCCAGTACATAAAAATGGAAACAATGTCTAAAAGTTTCACAGCTTTTTCATTTGAAGGTAACCTTGGGAGCAATACACAGACCCAGAATTACTTTACCAGTAGACACATTAGGCTGACAGCATATTATAGCTTAAATGGCAACTGCAAAGTTCAAAAGAGGTTTTGTGTGTTTTGTATAGAAAGCACATAAGGTTAATATCTAAATCAATGCATTTGTCATTTCTATTTGCCTGTGTCAAAATCCGGGGAATTCTTTCCTGGCAGGTCATACACAGCAGAGATGAGTAACTTGGAAAACAATGGGCTCCCCTTGAAGATACATGTTAGTATTATGGACTCCAGGCAAGTCAGTGGAAAAAGCATGCTATTACTCAGGATTTATGAAGCATTTTAGCAAAACGATCACGTCTAAAACAATAGAATATATATTTTTATAGCAGTTACGACCCCCAAATACTTAGTTGTTTTTAAGTCTAAGTGGAGAAATGAAGCTCACGTAACTCTTCAGAAAGTCCTCTGCTATGCCCTGTGTGTTACAAATACATTCAAAGCAGAAGATGAGTAGTTCTTAACTGCAATAAACTGTTTAGCAGATATAATCCCCACTCTGTTCAAATGGCCCAAGTTCCTTTTTGAGAAGGACAGACGAATAATTATTTAAATATAAATCAAGGAGGTGAGGGAAATCAGAAGACTTGGATGTTAGGAAGCCTCATGCCTGAGTCAAGTTCTTGCTTGTTTTTCATTGAGTTTTTAGTGTGAGCTATGAAAAGGTCACAGTGGCAAGAAAGCCCATGGAAGGTGCCCCCCTCCGCATAGCTTTGGCTTAGACAGCATGCTTAAATACACAGGGCTAAAGTGTCACCACAGGAGAGATTCTCCATGCCTAAGTGGAGTTCTCAGTCTCACAGAGTAGCATGGAAAAGGGGCTGCCATAGACTTAGAGGCTACAAGCTTCCCTGTGGCTTCTAAGGTAGGTAGGAATCTTAGCATAGACCTCATCATAGATTGCCACGCAAGAGAGGCTGGACTCTAATCATTCAGGTCTCACCTCCTCCGAGAGTCCTTCCCCCATTGCCCAGACTAATTTAGCAACCCTCCCTTCCTCAGCTGGTCACGCTCTATCCTTGCCGCCATGTTTTAAATTCTTTCAAAGTATTTCTAGAATTTTTTCTTGTTTATTATTCTCCCTGTCTCATTAGAATGGGACCTCCAAGAGGACAAACACTTTTACTCACCTCTATATTATTCACCTCTGTATCTAGGGAGAGCAGCCATGTTAAATAGATGACCGTGTGTTAAGGAGTAAACTGTGTCCCCCAATCCCCAAATTTATATGCTAAAGCCCTAATATCCAATGTGACTGCATTTGGAGATAGGGATATTAAGGAGGTAATTAAAGTTAAAGGAGGTCATAAGGGCAAGGCCCAAATCCCATAGGACTGGTGTTCTTATATGAAGAGGAAAAGACCCCCGGGAGGAGACTGCACACAGTCAAGGCCATGTGAGGTCACAGGGAGAAGACAGCCATCTGCAAGTCCAGGAGACAGGCCTCAGGAGAGACCAAACCTGTCCCTGCTTTAATCTTAGACTTCTAGCCTCCAGAACTGTGAGGAAATAAATTTCTATTGTTGAAGGTCCCCACTCTGTGATATTTTATGGCAGCTCCAACAAATGAATATAATGAGTTTTCTGGGTTCCTTTTGTTAAAAGTTGTGTTGAAAAGCTATTTGCTAGGTAGAGGAGGATTGGGGTGAAAATAATAAATCATGTGTGCATGGGTAATCCTTAGCTTCTGATTACAAATGTGCTCATATAAAAGTTAAAATATGGAGAAGCGCCTGGGTGGCCTGTTGGTTAAGCGCCCAACTCCAGCTCAGGTCATGATCTCATGGCTCGTGAGCTGAAGCTGCATGTCGGGCTCTGTGCTGACAGCTCGGAGCCTAGAGCCCGTTTCAGATTCTGTCTCCCTCTATCTCTGCTCCTCCTCCACTTGTGCTCTATGTCTCTCAAAAAGAAGTAAACATTAAAAAAATTATAAATTTTAAATATGGAAACACCTTAATGGAGTCTAATGACCTCAAAATTCACACACAAATTCATCTGCTCTAAATACTATCTTACCATTTAGTAGAATCTTTTCCTATGCATGATATTTTTAATAACAAAAAACATACTATTTATTTGATTTTAACTTTATTTCCTTTGACAAAATGGAATGGAGAACATGTAATTAATGGATTTTCATGACCATTATTTGAATGGCTATGTGACATTGTATCCTGTAGTTTTCTATTCAGTTCTCTTATTTGGGACATTTTGGATTACTTATTTTATTTATTTTCATTTTTAAAGTAGTCTCTATAACCAACGTGGGGCTTGAACTCATGATCAAGAATCGCAAGCACCACCATCTGAGTCACCCAGGTGCCCCCTTTTATCTATTTTAAATAGTGTTCTGATGTATATCCTTGTGCATCAAGCTTTTCTGGATTTTGGATTTTATCTTTAGGACAGATTAGCTGATCAACTAGTGTGATTATTTTACAGGCTCCATATGTGTATTTCTAGATTGATTTTTTTCTAAGCTTGCCGCAATGTGCTTTCTAATCAGCCCTGCATACACATTCCTATCTTGCTGTATCTTCACCAGCACTGCATATTCTCATTAAAATTTTTTTCTGATATTTTTGATAGGTGAAAATGACCATGTATTGTTGTATTCGCATTTATTTGATTAGATCTTAAACTACTTAAGAGGATACTTTTGGGGGGAAATATGGTAGATCTATGCTTAGCCCATATTACACAATGCCTGCCAGCTATTGTGTCATTATTCTGAGACATAATAATAAACATAATTTAACTTCTTCTTGGGCACAGAAATACCATCACACCACTGTCAGCTTTTGTGATGTGGGCAAAGATTTGTGGAGGTAGAGATCAGAGTTAGAGGAAAAGCTCAGGGACTTCACTACAAACATCCTTCATGTTAGGTTGACTTTTGTTTCTTTGTCTCTTTCTCATTTGTTTTTACATGTCCTCCTGGTCATGTGCTATCTCTATCTTCCTTAGGAATTTATTCCTGGGGGTGGTTGGCTGGCTCAGTTGATAGAGCACGTGACTCTTAAGCTTGAGCCCCACTTTGGGTGTAGAGATTGCTTAAAAACAAAATCTTCACAAAATTAAAAACGGAATTCATTCCTGAAGCTGGCTTCTAAGTGACTTTCCTGGGGAAATTATCTTCTTTTTCTTCTCCCAGCATTACCGAGATATAATGGACATATAACATGGTATAAGTTCAAGGTGTATGATGTATTGACTTGATATACTTACATATTACAAAATGAGTATCATCATGGAATCAGCTAACACCTCATCACATAACTACCATTGCTTTTTTGTGGTGAGAACATTTAAGATCTATTCTCTTAGGAACTGTCAAGAATATGGCACAGTTTTATTGACTAATCAACATATTGTATATTAGGTCCCTAGAACTTACTCATCTTCAAACTGGAACTGTACTCTTTGACCAACATCTCCCCATTTCCCCCAACTCCCAGACACTGGTAACCACCATTCTAGTCTCCAATTTTCACTTAGCATAATACCCTTACGTTTCCATCTATGTTGTCATAATTAACAGGTTTTCTTTCTTTCTCATGGCTAAATAATATTCCATGGGGTGGTGTGTGTGTGTGTGTGTGTGTGTGTGTGTGTGTAATACTCTATATGCATTCATCTTTTGACAGACACTTAGATTGTTTCCATATCTTGACTATTGTCAGTAATGCTGCAATGAAATGGGGGTGCAGACATCTCTTAGAGATCTTGTTTTAATTTCCTTTGGATATATACCCACAAGTTGGATAGCTAGATCATATGGCAGTTCAATTTTTAATTTTGGGGGAAGCCTCCATACTGTTTTCTGTAGTAGTTACACTGATTTCTATTCCCACCAGTAATGCAAGAATTCCCTTTTTTCCACATCTTTGCCAACACTTATTATCTCTTTTTTGATGATAGCCATTCTAACAGGTGTGAGGTGATAGCTCATTGTGGTTTGGATTTGCATTCTCCTCTTCATGTATCTGTTGGCTACTTGTGCATCTTCTTTGGAAAAATGTTTACTCAGATCCTCTGCCCATGTTTTAATCAGATTTTTTTTTTACCCTTGAGTTGTAGGAGTCCTATATATATTTTATCAAATATATGATTGGCAAATATTTCCTTCCATTCCATAGGTTGTCTTTTCATTTTGTTGATGGTTTCCTTTGCTGAGCAGAAGCTTTTTGTTTGACGTACTCCCACTTGTTTATTTCTTGTTTTTGCTGTCTTTGCTTTCAGTGTCAAATCCAAAAACTTATGGCCAAGGATGATACCAAGGAGTTATCCCTTATGTTTTCATCTAGGAGTTTTACAGTTTCAGGTCTTGTGTTCAAGTCTTTAATCCATTTTGAGTTGATTTTTGTGTACGGTGTGAGATTGGAGTCTAGCTTCATTCTTTTGTATGTGGCTTCCCAATTTTCCCAGCACGGTTTATTAAAGAGACACTCCTTTCCCTATTGTGAATTCTTGGGACCCTTGTCAAAAGTCAACTGACCATCTATGCTTGGGTTCATTTCTGGGCTTTCTATGTTGTTCCATTGATTTATGTGTCTGTTTTTATGCCAATACCACACTCTTTTGAGTACTATACCTTGTAATATAGTTTGAAATCAGGATGTATGGTAATCTCCAGCTTTGTTCTTTCTTAAGATTGCTTTGGTTTTTTGAGGTCTTTTGTGGTTCTACACAAATTTGAGGATTGTTTGCTCTATTTCTGTGAAAAATGTTATGAGAATTTTGTTAGGGACTGTACTGTACCTATAAATGGCTTTGGGCATTTTAACAATACTAATTCTTCCATTTATTTGTGCCCTCTACAATTTCCTTCCTCAATGTATTATAGTTCACAGTATACAGATCTTGCACCTCCTTAAATTTATTCCTAAGTATTTTATTCTTTTTGATGCTAAAGGACTGTCATATTCATTTCTTTCTGATAGATCGTTGTTAGTTTATAGAAATAGAGCTGACTTTTCGATACTGTTTTGTATTCTGCAGCTTTACTGAATTTGTTAGTTCTAACAATTTTTTGATGTAGTCTTTAGGGTTTTCTACATAAAATTTCATGTCATCTGCAAACAGAAACGATTTTACTTCCTTTCCAATTTGAATGCCTTTTATTTCCTTTGTTTGCCTAATTGCTCTGGCAAGAATTTCCAATATATTGTTTAAAAAAGTGGTTAGAGGAGGCATCCTTGTCTTATTCCTAATCATACAGGAAAATCTCTCAGCTTTTCACCTTTCAGCATATTAGCTGTGAGTTTGTCCAATGTGGACTTTATTCTGCTGAGGTACATTCCCTCTCTACCCACTTGAGACCTTTTTAAATTCTTTTTTAATGTGTATTTATTTTGGGGAGACACAGAGAGACAGAGCATGAGCAGGGGAGGGGCAGAGAGAGAGGGAGACAGAATCTCAAGCAGGCTCCAGGCTTGGAGCTGTCCGCACAGAGCCCGACATGGGGCTTAAACCCACAATCCATGAGATCCTGACCTGAAGTCAGATGCATAACTGACTAAACCACCCAGGTGCCCCTGTTGAGACTTCTTATCACCATGAATGGATGTTAAATTTTGTCAAAAGCTCTTTTCTGCCTCATTTTGTTAATTCGGTGTATCATATTAATGATTTGTGTATGTTGAAACATCTTTGTATCCCTGGAATAAATCCCACTTGATTATGGTGTATGACAGTTTTAATGTATTGTCAGATTTGGTTTGCTAATATGTTGTTGAAGATTTTTGCATCTATTGTTCATCAGGGATATTGGTCTGATTTTCTTGTAGTGTCCTTGCCTGGTTTTGGTATCAGGGTAATGGTTGCCTCGTAAAATAAGGTTGAAGTTCCCACCTCTTTTACTTTTGTGAAAGAGTTTGAGGAGAATTGGTATTCTTAAGCATTTGGTAGAATTCACCAATGAAGCCATACGGTCCTGGACTTTTCTTTGTTAGGAGATTTTTGATTACTGATTCAATCTCTGTACCAGTAATTGGCTTGGTGATATTTTCTATTTCTTTATGATTCAATCTTGGTAGGTTGTATGTTTCTAAGAATTTTTCCATTTCTTCTATATTTTTGATCCTTTGTATTTCTGTGGTATCAGCTAGCTGTAATGTTTTCTTTTTCATTCCTAATTTTTTGAGTCAGTCCTCTTTGGTTTTTTCTTGATTAGTCCAGGTAAAGGTTTGTCAATTTTATTTATCTTTAAAAAAACACAGCTCCTGGTTTCATTATTCTTTTCTATTATCTTTTGAGTCTTTATTTCATTTATTTCTGCTCTGATCTTTGTTATTTCCTTCCTTTTAACTTTGGGCTTAGCTTGTTTCTTCTTATATTTCATTGAAGTATCAAGTTAGATTTGCTTACTTGAGATCCATCTTTTTTCTTAATTATGTGTTTATGGTTATAAACTTTCCTCTTAGAGCTGCCTTTGTTGCATTCCATAAGTCTTGGTATGTGGTGGTCTCATTTCCATTTGTCTCAAGATGGTCTTTGATTTTTCTTTTGATTTCCATTTTGACCCATTGGTTGTTCAGGAAGACACTGATTAAATTTCCACATATTTGTAAAAACAGGCAGACTTCATCACCATGTAAAAGACAGGTGCTACCTACTCCCCGAAAGCATCACTCTATCATTTTACTGTGGGAGAATACTTTTCTACTACCATCTGACAGATTTATCTAAGAATGAAGTTTCAAAAAGATTTTCCTGAAACCACCAAGGTTTCAATCAAGGAGTTTGGCTCATATGGTATTTTTCTTTTATAAAAGGTGGGGGTATGCAGCGACAGGGTGCATTCAAGTCTTTCACTGAATTTATACCTATGAAATGAAGTCATATGTCTGTTGTGTAGGTAAGTCAACCATCTGACACTGCTCTGCAGTTTCACATATTTTAGATTCTATAAATATTTTAACAGCTGGGATGAATGATCCTCAATATTTATTCTCTTGTGTATGCTGTTTGGAAGTCATAAATCAAGTATCTTTTATTTTTATAAACACAGTCCACTTGATGCGGGATGGTATTAGGAATTCACCTAGGTTTGTGGCATTCTGAATAGATCATTGTAGAAGATGCCACATACTGACATTCCTTAAACATTCTTGGAGCACCTACTATGTGTATGTTTAAAAGTAGGTGGGCCTGGGGAAGGAAGAAATAGACAAAAAGGTAGAGTCTTGTCCTTTAGGGCACAGCAAAGAGTCTGTCTGCCTTTCCATTCTAACCCTGAAGTCACATCCTAGGAATTTTTTGCTCGTGCTGTATTTTCTTTTTCAGTTGTTCCATCAGTTAGTTCTAGATCTATCCTGTTAGGTGGTTTCTGCTTCCTCCAGTGTCACAGTATCTGTTACCACTGCCACCTGCCTCAGTGCTATTGTTCTTTCTAGTTTCCTTCTTTGTTACCTTATATGGATGCCCCTTGGCTTTTCATGTGAAAGATTGCCTCTCTCTATCTCTCTCTCTTCTCCTTCCTCCCTCCTTTTCTTCCTCCTTCCTCCCGTTCTTTCAAATCAATGGAACACCCTTTTCTTTTGCATGAGAGATTATTTTGTTAGGTCCCTGGTTCTTCTCAACTTTTCTTATTTGTTTGCTTGTGAGAAAAACCCCAGATATGTATCAGAAGACCCAGATTTGGGTTCTGGCTTTGTTTAACTAGGCTGTGACTTCAAGCAACTCATAATGAGTCATTTTTATCTGTGAAATATGGATGATCTACTTAGGTTTCTTCTGGTTCAAACATTTCAAAATGCCCACGCTGCCTGAACGTGTTGTGAAACATAGTGAATAGATGCATACACATTCTGTTAACAGAACATTTGCAAGGGGAAAGAAGCACATAAACACATTTATTCCCTGATGTCTGCCTTTAGTAAAAGAATCCTACTCGCCAACTGCTCACATGAGTATACTCATTTACGGAAACATTGCTCACAGTGGAAAGAAACCACTGAGAAGAAGTTACTCATTCTAAGAAAAATGTTTTCAAGGTTGAAAATCTAGGATTTAAGGTGCTATCACTATTCAAGGTGAGTTTTTTTTTATTATTACAGAGAAAAAAGAAACTGTGCCATTTTTCATTTTGAAATAACTCCAAATTTAAAAGGTTGCAAGGACAGTACAAAGAACTCCCAGGTGCCCTTTCCCCAAATTTTCTGGTTGCTAATATTTTACATTTACTTTATCATTCGCTCTCTTTCACAGGGCGCCTGGGTGGCTCAGTCGGTTAAGCGCTCTCTTTCTACATACCTATAATATTGTTAGTAATAACATTCCACCAAAGCAAGTAAATATTTTTAAAAACTAAAAATGAAGAAAACAAGGTGGTTATATGCATGTTGTAAAATCTAAACTCTTGATGTAAAATAGTAATTATGATTTGAAATCTATTTCCTCCTGTACTTATGTTTTAATGTTCACTTATTTCTGAGAGAGAGAACAAGCAGGGGAGAGGCAGAGAGAGAGGGAGACACAGAATCCGAAGCAGGCTCCAGGCTCTGAGCTGTCAGCACAGAGCCTGATGTGGGGTTCAATCTCCTGAATTTCAAGATCATGACCTGGGCCGAAGTCAGATGCCCAGGCTCAGCCGACTGAGCCTCCCAGGTGCCCCTCCTCCTGTACTTTCTATTCAAAGCTGATATCAATGATCCTGTTGATATTTTTGTTAAAGTTAGTGGCAAGCCACAGGGAATGTTGATCATCAGTAACTTGAGAAGACACAGGTCACTGATTTACCATTTGACAAGTAACCTAATGAGGAAGTATGGTAGATAATTCCTCAAAAAATATACTTATTTTATTTTACATGTATTTAATGAACTTTGGAGGAAAAGTTTTAAATGATGCTTCCTAGAGCAGCTTCTTTTTTCAGAAAGAAAAGGAAACAATGTATATTAAGATGAACATTGTAATCTAGTCACGTTTTGTGTATAAAACCTATTTTTAAAAACTCTTCAAAAGCCATAAAAGATCTTACAAATTTATATTCTACTGACAGGTAATGGCTTAGGATAAGGAGAAATTTCCATTAGGAATCCAGAAATGTAGTTTTTCATATACCAAGATTTCTTTCAACTTAAACTATTTTTCCTTTACTGTCATGTTTAAACGTTTACCAAAAAATTTTATTTCCGCTTGTCAAGTATGCTCTAAACTCACATGTAGAAAACTACAGTAATTGAATGGATCTAACCTCCTTATTATGTATTTCTTCCAAAATTACTTTTTATCATAATGAAAGTATTTTTTTTATTTAATTTTTTTTAAAGTTTATTTCTGAGAAGGGGGGAGGGGCAGAGAGAGAGGAAGACAGAGAATCTGAAGCAGGCTCCCTTCTGTCAGTGCAGAGCCTGGGGCTTGAACCCATGAACTGGGAGATCATGACCTGAGCCAAAGTTGGAGCCTCAACCAACTGAGCCACCCAGGCACCCCATAATGAAAATATTTTTTATTTTATTTTATTTTTTTTTTTAATTTTTTTTTTCAACATTTTTTATTTATTTTTGGGACAGAGAGAGACAGAGCATGAACGGGGGAGGGGCAGAGAGAGAGGGAGACACAGAATCGGAAACAGGCTCCAGGCTCCGAGCCATCAGCCCAGAGCCTGACGCGGGGCTCGAACTCACGGACCGCGAGATCGTGACCTGGCTGAAGTCGGACGCTTAACCGACTGCGCCACCCAGGCGCCCCTGAAAATATTTTTTAAAAAGTATTTTAAAATAATACCAAATTATCAAAATAAGTACCACAAATCCCCACAGCACATTAAAGGTGTTGACCCAGCTTCTCTGATGAAAGAGAAATACACTGTGCAACACGGGTATAAAGCAAGAGATGGGGCGGGGGGCACGGGAACCCAACAGGCTGCCTGCCAAGAGACGGCGGGAGAGGAGCACACGTTCACAGCTGGGATCTGTTGTAGGGATGCTCCACACATATCCAGTCACTTGCATATCAACTTCCACACTCAGTACGTGAGTCTACAGAAAATTTGTATGTGATCTCAAACAGTAACTCAAAACTTGGCCAAGCACTTAAAAAGCAAGATTTGTTGTATCTATTTGTTTCTTAAATGCATGGTTGTTTTAATGTTTTAAGAAAATGCCTATAAATTGGCTTTTATCACTTGGAGAACTAAAATAAGACAAATGCTACCACCATTGCACGCATATGGTTTAATAGGGAAGAAATTTGAATATGAAATAAAAATTCACACTTTGTAAGCAAAACAATTTGAAGGCATTTCTAAGGGGTTTGCCCACACATTTTTTTTTTATGTGATGACTGATTCTTTTTACTTCGTAACGTAAAAAAAGTTGAAAGTGTAGATACTGTATGATGAATGAATTTTTGTTCTTTGTAATTGCCACAAATTATGTGTTGGAGCCCATATTCAAAATCTCAAAAGCTTCAAACTTTGAGATATGAACAGCTGGAGAGGAAAGTCATACACATCACTTTCTGCAAGAGAAGCCAGAGCCATAATTACAGTTATTGTCTCCATTATGTGCTGTAAATGGTTTCCTGCTTATAAAATGACTTCTAACTTTTAATTTTAAACCCACGGGTATATATATAAATGATGTATGTAACAGCTTATCCTTGTACAGAACAAGTATTAACAGCTCACTTTAAAAACGAACTTCAGCTCAGTTAATAGCCGGCAAGACGTCCTGCACTAATGGATAAGAAAGCTCACCCTAGGTGTAAGTAGGAGTATAAGCAAGGAGAGTGAATCTTCAGGATTCTAGAGCAATACGTCGTAGGATACCTATGTCTCGGGTGCCTAATGGTCCTAAACAACAGTGGCGTTTGTTCCACCTCAAACTCATGCCCATTGGTGACTCTTCAGTGGTTGGCTGTTCAGTCCCCTTGATTTGAAACATAACATAAACTTCTAGGGAACAGGGTTCATTTCTTTTGCATGGTCTATACCACAATGATGTATCATAGTGCACAATTAAAAGAAAGGACAAAACCCACTGCTATAGCATCAGCATGACTCCTTGAAGAGAACTTCAAGCTTTAATTACACTTTGACTACTGTTGTGCTCTCCGTCCCATGGAAGAATGCCAGAAAACAAACAAAAACAACCAAGCAAAACCAAAATCTTGGCTACACAGTCCCTGTGGGGACTCAGTGTAAATGTTATTGTAAGAAGATGCCTCCCTTATCAGAAATGTGGTAACTTGTTCACTGCCCTTTCAGCTGCTTCACTAAAAGCTTTTTGAAAAATATGGGAGTAAACAGTGTGTGTCAAAATAATGCCATACAAATGTAATAGGGAAGGCTGACATATAAATACTTTATTTGTGGAATTAATTAAATTGACAGAAAATTATATATTTTTCAGTTGCTGCTCATTTAGAAAAGCCTGAGTCATGAATATCAAAAGATTACAAAACTCTTAATCAAGAGATTACTAAACTCTTAATGTCTATTTGTAGGTAGGCGCAGGAATCCAGACCGTGATTTAATTTTCAAACTATTGTTTTCATATATAAATTGTCCCTTTAAATTTTGTTAAAATCAATATATACAAAATGGTTCTTCCAGTGCTGGAAAAGTATGGAAGCTTCAAATATTATGAACCATCAGACTCCAGAAAAGTTTGAGGAGCTATGTATTATTTAAAACTATCCACTCAGCAAACTATGGATTGGGTCAGTGACATAAACTCTTTCACTAAAAATATTTTACTGTAGTCTGTTGATTATTGTTTTAATGGAAAATAATGGGAAAACAATATTCAAAATACCTTCATAACCAACTTTGCTGGAGTGTCCCACTGTGTATTACATGTCAATTGAATTTGGGCCAAATTTAAAAAAAATAGTGTTTTCAGCAAACCTTTATTTATGTTCCATTGTTGCAGGACTGCCAGTAAAGATAATGCTTGTTGGTTTAAATAGAAGCAGAAGTTGTATCATCTGTGAAGGTGCTGGCTGAAGCTTGTGTCTTGCTCAGATTGCCAGATTATCTGAATGCCCATGAAACTGAGTATGTCTTACGGATAAGCAATAACGGTTTTATTAAATGAAGGAGTTCTCAGGTGAAAGTTACGATTATATCTCACCAAGGAAAGTGTGACCATAACTTTAATTTATGATTTGGCTTCATAGCTATTTCTCATTTATAGAAATCAGCGTGTTGTGTGTTCTCTACCTGTGATAGCTAATAATACACACAGCTATAGTTAGCATTTCTCAGTTACAATTTTTGCACTCACAGAGAAGTGACAGAGTGGAAAAAAAACCCAAACGTGTACACCCACATGTTAAAATCAAGAGAATCACTGACTAATCCCATATCCAGCGGATCACACATTCATCAACCTGATCACTCAGCTGCCAATGCCTGTCCCATAAGATTATGAAGCAGAGATTCTTGGGTAGTTACCCTAGAAAGGCACTTGAAAGGATTGTGAATGGCCTCAATTCCTTAAACTGCTTTGTATAATCCTGGATTCTAGTTGAAATCTTAATTTGCTAGGGACAATTTTGAGTTGTTTTGTCTTGAAAGCCTCTCAAGGATGTTTAAAAGAGTCTTCCAGAATAGTTTCATTTGTAGCAAGCCCAAAGACAAAAGCAGTAACAGCATTAGGATCATGGATGAAATTCAAGGCTATCAAAGTGGATTATAAACTATAACATCCTATAAAAAATGAAGAGCAAATAATTTTGAAAGATATGTACATTGGATTAAAGACTAGTTCCAATCAAACCATGTTCTAACCTCAACCTGCAAAAGAGAAAAATAACAGAATCCTACCAACACAAGTTGCTAATTAATCACATGGGAAATACATGAAGATGCACCTGGTCCCATGAAGAAGGTAATTCTAAAAGATCCCCATCAGAAAGTCCAAACAAACAAAGAAAAAAACAAAATTCACTTGTTTCAGGCTCTGGTTAGAATGGATCTTGTGAACACTGTGAGACCTTAAAGCAAGATGACATTCATTTAATAGATATTTTTCGAACACTTGCTGTATGTCAGGCTCTGAAGATTCAAAATGAATTAAGACATAATCCTTGACCCAAGGAGTCTGTAGCCTAGTGAGAAAGGCACAAATATAAACCAAATATTTTTACTGGAGCATAGAGGAGGGAGAAACATGAACAAGTCTCACTAATTTTCTGGATTTCAGTAATGAGAAATGAAATGCATTTTTGGCTTGAGTAAGTGGCATATAGAGATGTCACTTGCTGAGGAAGAATATAAGTGAGAGGGAAAGACGGTGGGTTCAATTCTAGATAAAGTTCTGGAAGCTGTCTTAAAAGGAGGCCAGGAGTTCAAAAAGAGAGGTGGGTTGGATGGGGGCTTAAGCATTACTAGCATGAAGGGGGTGATCGAAAGAATGGAAATGGATGATCTTTCCTAGTGAGTACGAGAAGGGGTAGAGGATAGAGCTCTTTCGTGAGTTAACATTTAGGACAGTAATTCTCAACCTTGGCTGCACATTGGAATAAACTGGGAAATTTAGCAGATGTTGATGCCTGGATCTCATTCCAAGAGATCTGATTTAACTGGTCTGGGACAGGGTCTGGGCATTGGGATTTTCCAGTACCCAGTGATTCTAATATGCAGCCAGGGTTGAGAACGACTGATTTACGAGATGGTACAGGAAGTGACAGGAAGATGGCAGAGAAACAGAAAGATGGTATTAGGGATGCTAAAGGAGGGGTTTTCCAGAAACAGGAATTTATCAACAGGGTTGAAAATTACAGAAAGGCTAATAATGTAAAGACTAAAATGTTTCTGATACTAATGACTGATGAGATTAGGAAGGCCCATTCCAGGAGAGTGGGCGAGGTTAGAGCCAGATGCTACAGACTCATATACTCAGGTAGAGAAGAAATCAACACAATGCAATGAATACTGAATATGCTTTCAAGCAGCTTGGCTGTGAAGGGAAGAGAGAGGCCATAGCTACTGAGATAAGCAGGTTGGAGAAAGGCTTTTGTTTTTAACAATTTTTAAAGATCTCATTATTTATCTAGGCTACGGGACTGCGTGCGCTAATGGAGAAGAGTGGAGAAAGAGGAGAGAGAGAGACACAGAGTGAGAAAGAAGAGAGGAATGAATATTTGATAGAACAAGATCCTGGGGTAGATCAGAGCTATGCAAACACAGGTAAAACCTTACACTTTTGTCCCTTTTTTTGGCCTAAGAAATGTTAATATCTAGAGGTTTTCTTTTGTGACCAGTGTTTTCAAAATGCAATTTTAAAGTAAATTCTCAATAAGCCTAAATATTTTGAATCAAAAGAAGTTCATGTACCTCTCATTTATCTCAAATTTAAGTAAAAACGTCAGTTCTATTCAGTAAGCACAAAACAATGTGATATTATTTACAGGAGACACATGACACACTAAATGACACAAAATATGACCACTGCTGCTTTTAGACTTGATAAAATAATTTAAATAATTTTAATACTACAGCTTTGCCAAATGCAATTCAAGTAAGTCTCTGATTTTTGAAGCTGAATCATAAATTACATATTGTACCCTGTCAAAATTGCCATTTCATGGCATTTGCATCAAACCCATTATCTTGTGTTGTTGCCTAGTTACCGGAATTCTGAAGTTTAATGCATTTTAGATGGATATTTAAATTTCAAACAGAGTTTCAGCTACACAGTCTACAGAAAGAGAAACAGTTGGACACATCTGCTGACTTAAATTTCCAAAGGAAACTTGTTTGTGTATAAGGGCTCAGACTTGCTAAGTTTTGGAGAAGGGTGCATTGGTTTTTCAAGGAAGGGCATCTCATATGGAGACACTAAATTCATACTTGTTTTCTGGTTTTATTTTTGTTTTTACTACAGGCATGGAGAAAAGAAAATCTTTCCTTTGTCTATATATTTAAGGCCCTAAACCTATGATCTAAGTCTTGCTTCATTAGTACAATTCTGCATGTAACACACACATACATGAATCTTAATAGTACCATGACTTACCTGTTCCCATGTGAACACGTGTTGATTGAAATAATACTGAATTTGTTCATTTGCAATGTTAATGCACAGCTGCTCAAAGGAATTTTTTTTGAAGTTCTCAAAGCCAAATATATCCAGAATGCCAATGCTCAGCTCATCACCGTTCCCACTGGAAAATTAAAGAGGCATTATTGAGTCCTTACTTATTCTCTTAAGAGGGAATGGAAAGCAGGGTGTCTCAGAATATGCTTTTGTGATTTAGCTAAGAAACTCCTACCAAGACACAGAGTGTAAATTTTCTTAATTGAAAAAGTTTCCCTCCATAAAACATAAAGTAGGTAGCATCAATTTTAACATGTAAAAGATACAAGACTTTCCTTGTACTACAGAAACCTGTCCTATACTTTTTCCTATGGGTTTGTGGGTACAAGATCACAGCCCCAAGTGAGTCATGAATCATACGGAAAACCTGGCCAGCACTCAGAAGACCACAAAAATATATTCAATAAAAATCATACCAGAAAAGCAAAAATTCTGTGTAAGGATGTCTTTAGTCTTTCACTTTAGAACAATTAAAACATCTTGCTAAAAACACTTCACCTCTTTTAAAGAATCATTATTTACTTTTGCGTTATTCATTCATAATTGTTTAATAGAGAATAAATGGTAACTTGGGGAAAGACAAAAATGTATTTGAGTTTATTTTATAATCAACTACTTTAAAATGCAATTAAATATTATTTTATTTTATTATTTTTAATATATGAAATTTATTGTCAAATTGGTTTCCATACAACACCCAGTGCTCATCCCAAAAGATGCCCTCTTCAATACCCATCACCCACCCTCCCCTCCCTCCCACCCGCCATCAACCCTCAGTTTGTTCTCAGTTTTTAAGAGTGCTTTGGCTCTCTCCCACTCTAACCTCTTTTTTTTTTCTTCCCCTCTCCCATGGGTTTCTGTTAAGTTTCTCAGGATCCACATAAGAGTGAAAACATATGGTATCTGTCTTTCTCTGTATGGCTTATTTCACTTAGGGTAACACTCTCCAGTTCCATCCACGTTGCTACAAAGGGCCATATTTCATTCTTTCTCATTGCCATGTAGTACTCCATTGTGTATATAAACCACAATTTCTTTATCCATTCATCAGTTGATGGACATTTAGGCTCTTTCCATAATTTGGCTATTGTTGAGAGTGCTGCTATAAACACTGGGGCACAAGTGTCCCTATGCATCAGTACTCCTGTATTCCTTGGGTAAATTCCTAGCAGTGCTATTGCTGGGTCATAGGGTAGGTCTATTTTTAATTTTTTGAGGAAACTCCACACTGTTTTCCAGAGCGGCTGCACCAGTTTGCATTCCCATCAACAGTGCAAGAGGGTTCCCGTTTCTCCACATCCTCACCAGCATCTATAGTCTCCTGATTTGTTCATTTTAGCCACTCTGACTGGCGTGAGGTGATATCTGAGTGCGGTTTTGATTTGTGTTTCCCTGATGAGGAGCAATGTTGAGCATCTTTTCATGTGCCTGTTGGCCATCTGGTTGTCTTCTTTAGAGAAGTGTCTATTCATGTTTTCTGCTCATTTCTTCACTGGGTTATTTGTTTTTCGGGTGTGGAGTTTGGTGAGCTCTTTATAGGTTTTGGATACTAGCCCTTTGTCCGATATGTCATCTGCAAGTATCTTTTCCCATTCTGTTGGTTACCTTTTAGTTTTGTTGATTGTGTCCTTTGCTGTGCAGAAGCTTTTTATCTTCATGAGGTCCCAATAGTTCATTTTTGCTATTAGTTCCCTTGCCTTTGGGGATGCATCAAGTAAGAAATTGCTGCGGCTGAGGTCAGAGAGGTCTTTTCCTGCTTTCTCCTCTAGGGTTTTGATGGTTTCCTGTCTCACATTCAGGTCCTTTATCCATTTTTTTTTTTAATTTTTTTTTTCAACGTTTTTTATTTATTTTTGGGACAGAGAGAGACAGAGCATGAACGGGGGAGGGGCAGAGAGAGAGGGAGACACAGAATCGGAAACAGGCTCCAGGCTCCGAGCCATCAGCCCAGAGCCTGACGCGGGGCTCGAACTCACGGACCGCGAGATCGTGACCTGGCTGAAGTCGGACGCTTAACTGACTGCGTCACCCAGGCGCCCCTCCTTTATCCATTTTGAGTTTATTTTTGTGAATGGTGTGAGAAAGTGGTCTAGTTTCAACCTTCTGCATGTTGCTGTCCAGTTCTCCCAGCACCATTTTTTAAAGAGACTGTCTTTTTTCCACTGGACGTTCTTTCCTGCTTTGTCAAAGATTAGTTGGCCATACATTTGTGGGTCTAGTTCTGGGGTTTCTATTCTATTCCACTGGTCTATGTGTCTGTTTTTGTGCCAATACCATGTTGTCTTGATGATTACACCATTGCTGTAGAGGCTACAGTCTGGGATTGTGATGCCTCTCGCTTTGGTCTTCTTCAAAATTACTTTGGCTATTCGGGGCCTTTTGTGGTTCCATATGAATTTTAGAATTGCTTGTTCTAGTTTTGAGATGAATGCTGGTGCAATTTTGATTGGGATTGCGTTGAATGTGTAGATAGCTTTGGGTAGTATTGACATTTTGACAATATTTATTCTTCCAACCCATGAGCATGGAATGTTTTTCCATTTCTTTATATCTTCTTCAATTTCCTTCATAAGCTTTCTATAGTTTTCAGCATACAGATCTTTTACATCTTTGGTTAGATTTATCCCTAGGTATTTTATGCTTCTTGGTGCAATTGTGAATGGGATGAGTTTCTTTATTTGTCTTTCTGTAGCTTCATTATTAGTGTATAAGAATGCAACTGATTTCTGTACATTGATTTTGTATCCTGCAACTTTGCTGAATTCATGTATCAGTTCTAGCAGTCTTTGGTGGAGTCTATCTTAAATATTATTTTATAATTAAATATTCCAAATGTACTTTTTTTCCTGCTCCCCCATAATGGTTACCTCTCTGTTCATTAAAGGCTAGATAGTTGGTCAAAAGTTTGCCTCTTCTGAGAAATATATGCATTACAGTTATTTTCATGTGATTTTAAAAAGGAGAGTACAAACATTTCTCTGTGCTCACTATTTATGTAACCTAGGTTAATGCTTAGTGTTGTGTGAGGAAGTGATTTAGAAATGACAGCTGTCAACCTCTTGCTGGGAAGTGAAGGATGCTCTCTGTATTCGGAAGAACTGACTGAACTCAGAACACAAAGTTATAGGACCCTTTGTGTGATGGGATTGACAAAAGGAAAGCTATACAAATACTTCTGAAAATTCCTATTTTGAATAGAAAGTGAAAATTTATGCTGGTTTAAGTCAACATTATTATTCTTTTAAAAAATCATCCCACAGGATCCTGCTGAGATATTTAACTCATCTAATAGTGTGTTACAGCCAGGAGGACCTTAGAGATGACCTCATTCAGGGATTCTTAACCTGGGGTCTGTTAATGGTCTTCAAGGGGGCTGGAATCAACCATGCACAATATTTTGGTGGGTATATAGAAATATATCCATTTTAAAAATTTTGGAGTGAAGAACATACTTTCAATAGATCCTTTTATTCTTTCTTTTATTCTTTTCTTTTCTTTTTTTTTAGAGGGAGGGAGAGAGAGAGAGAGAGAGAGAGAGAGAGAGAAAGAGAGGGAGTGGGAGAGGTGCAAAGGGAGGAGAGAGAACAATGCAGGGCTCGATCCCATGAACCATGACATTATGACCTGAGCCAAAATAAAGAGTTGGACACTGAACTGACTAAGCCACCCAGGCATCCCTCAAGAGATCCTTAAAAGGCTCCAAGATGTCCATCAATAACTAAGACCACTGATTTGTCATTACATGCCTTTATTTAATAGCTGAAGAAGACAAGATGCAGACAAATGCAGTAATTTGTCAAGGGTTGCACAACAAGTTAGTGGAAAAGACTGGCACAGTATACAGGCTCTTCAAAATCTTAACATAAATCTTGACAGATTTTTGCTGAACTATATGAATGGTCTTATTTTAATTTGTTAAACTTTATTTAAAAAAGATTTTTTTTAACATTTATTCATTTTTGAGAGACAGAGAGAACAGAGTGTAAGCTGGGGAGGGGCAGAGAGAGAGCGAGACGGAATCCAAATCAGACTCCGGGCTCCGAGCTGTCAGCACAGAGTCCAACGCGGGGCTCGAACTCCCTGACCTTGAGATCATGACCTGAGCCGAAGTCGGATTCTTAACCAACTGAGCCACTCAGGCGCCCCTGTTTGTTAAACTTTCTATAAAAATTTTGAAAATCTAAGATTTGGCTGGCTTTCTTTAGTGTATGGAAAGGAAAGTTACCAAATAGTAAATAGGCTGTAGTGGAATTTTCAGCAGATCGCCTTAGTGCAAACATGCAGATGATAAGTAGCAAAATGTAGTCATCTGTGGAATACATAGATAGTGAACATTCTGGAATTTTTCCATTTTCATCTGAAAGCTTGGCATCATACATATGGCCACACATGAACATACAAAGTGTTTTGATCATTAAATCAGAATGGGCAAACTGGAATTTGATTTGCAGACCCAGTCAGATAGGTTACAGTTTAGCAGAAAGGGAAAGAAGCAATTCTGGGGGATAGAGAGTTAAGAACATGGAGGAATAATGGATAATCTCTTAGACATTCTGGATAATATTATGATGTGGTATGGCCCTTCG
Source organism: Panthera uncia (assembly GCF_023721935.1). Lineage (NCBI taxonomy): Eukaryota > Metazoa > Chordata > Mammalia > Carnivora > Felidae > Panthera > Panthera uncia. The sequence goes on along the minus strand of NC_064809.1, from coordinate 23,629,614 downwards.
TGGAAAAATGACTGAATTACATGCCTGAAATGTGTATAGAATAGTCTTTTATGCTTAGTAAGCAAATGTGAACAAGGTGACTTAAGGTAGGCATCTATCCTGCTTTTTGTATACAATTTCTACAGATTGTGTAATTTGTGGCGGAACAAAGCTTTAGGTGTAAATGGAAGGGCTTATACCTGTGCACAATCCCTGGTACATAGAGAGTACTCAGTCAGTGGTGGCTGTGATTCTTTATTTCTAAGATGGGGTACTAGGCAGGGCATAAACGATGACATCATCGTTCATATATTCACTCTATCATTTACTATTTACTTAGGACATTTTGGAACCAAATTTCATTGGAGGTCATGATTCCTATCCTTACAGGATTATAGTGAGAGTTAAAATATAAAAAGAAAGCTTTCCTTTGCCTTCAAGATTTAATTCAATCCTTCAAAACAAAGCAAACAAACAAAAAAACCTGCTGGAATGACATTTTATGCAAGTATAAAATGGTATACACTTTGCAGTACACCTTCCTATCAAAAGAACATATAAATTGATGTCACTTTAAAAATTCACTTTTCATGTTTATTCATGTTGCTACAGTTTTTGTGTTCCAGGACGTTTGCATTTTTATAGCTATGTGGCCTAATAAAGGGCTACTAGGAAATAAAGCAGATCTACTGAGATAGAACCGTAATAATTCAGCGATAGCAATTAGAAACGTCTTCAAAGGGACTCATATACAAATCAATAAATTAGAAAACAGATGTACATCACCTGACATTTGGGGAAAAAAATGTTTCTATGAGAATTTTTACCTTGGCGATGTGCCGTGCTTCAATAAGCTGTTAATGCGATTGACTATCCAACTAAAGAGACGCCCGTATAAAGTTTTGGCCATAGCATCTCTGACATCAGTAGCTTTTTCGACCGTATTGGGTCGAATAATGGTTTCTCCTCTAGTGACCACACAGTGGGAGGTAAGAGCTTCTTTTAGTTCATCTGCCTGAATGCAAAGCAAAGAAGCAGCTAAAAAAAACAAACAGATGTGTTGTTAGAAAAAGTTATGGCAATGAAGTCACTTCCTATAGAATGAAAATGTCTTAATTTACCTTCTTCAAATGACATAAAAGAAATATGTGAAGACTTTCTAATGTAAAAATAAGTTGCTGTTGAGTAGGAGTCCTGTGTCTCTTCTTGATCATTTTTCTCTCCCTGACTGGTCACGTGCAGACTGCCATATAATAAATACAGCACAACCCAAACCGAACTGGCTGACAGGAGGGAACATTGGCACAAGCCAGTGGTTGTTTACATGATGCCAAACATAATTTCACTGAATTATGTGAAATAATTTATAAGCATAATGAATAAATTTGGTATAATTTGGACGCCATTATCATATACATGTTTTCAAAATGTAGAAATTAACTGGAAGTTACTTAGACTTGAGGGATATGCTCAAACCAATGTATTTTACCTAACCTTTGCAATATTTAACCCAAACAGCATAAACCTTATCTCAACATTAATGTATTTTTGTATCCTACTACTTCTCAGTTATATATTTCAATAATTAAATTCTGTTAAAGTGTGATGCCTGGAACATGCATATTTAATGGTAATTAAATATCACAGGGAATTTTAAATGAAAAATACCTAAATTCAGGGAATAAAACTCATTTTTTAATATAAAACATCTTTAACCCAAACTATCACATGACAGACTATTTTTTAAATCAGTTCTCCTTTTAAATTATTTTCAACATTTTGAATTTTACTTTTAGCATTGGGACAAGATAGTTCTCAGCTATGTGGCTAAGATCACTGGAACTTGCTTAAATATTGTTTTCACATTGTAGAGGTAATACAAGTCCACTGTGGATATCTTGCTTTTCAAGTTAACATTCTGCATTTCTTTCCTTTTAAGCATGTTTACTGTCACTATTCTGCACATATATTTCATCTTAATATCTTAAGCATTTCTCACTTTATTAAATATTGCTTGTAAATTTTAATTTGCTGCATAATAGTCTGCTATATATCATAATATATCAATAACTTTAAATTGTTGGATATTTAGGTTGTTTCCATATGTTCATAATTGTAAAGAATGCTGGGATAAATATTTTGTGTATGAATCTGTGTTCCTGTTTCGTATGATTCTCTTAGCATAAATTGCTTAGAATCAGTAATTGGTTCAGTGTATATAAACATATTTAAGCCTTCTTATGTATACTATTTAGCTATTCTTCAAAAACCCTGAACCAATTACATTCTTATCAGCCAAATAAAAAAAAATTTTAATGCAATTTCATGGGTACCACATATTACTTTTGAGAATGGCCTATTTGATAGGAAAAAATGCCTTCATTTTTCAATTTGTTTTTAACTGACTCCTAGTGAAGCTAAATACTTTCTTTTTTTCATATTTTTATTAGTAATTTATGGTTTTATTTTATAAACTCCCTTTTTTCATTGAAATATTTGTCTTTTCCTAATAAGCTTAGAAGAGCTCTTCATAGCTTACATGTATTTCTTATATGTATAGTACAAATATTTTCTTTTATTTTTTACCTGTATTGCAATTTCGTTTATTTTTCTTTTGTTAGTATGAAAGAGTTTTAATATGTATGTAGTCAAATATCCATTAAAAATCCTTTCTGCTTTTGGTTTTCTGCACATAAAATCCTTCAAGTCTTTTCTCATTTCAGGATTATATAAACGCACTCTTGTCCTGAACTTTTATGATTTTTTGCATTTAAATGGTATAGATTTGTAATTCATTTTGGTATATGGTGTATGACAAGAATTCGAATCCCCCCTCCACCCCCCCAAGTTGCTAGCCAGTTTGCTGTCCCTACAACACTGATTCCCTAGTGATTTGTAATGCCATTTCTGGCAATTCTGCTTGGATCTGTTTCTGTTTCTGAATAGTGTTTCCCATTGATTAATATGTCTACTTCTATTCCTGCATTGTTCATTTTACCTGGGGATATATTGCTAAGTATAATACCTCATAAGGCAAACTTCTAGTCTTGATCATCTTTATCTAGAAGGAATGGAAGCTAATCAAGAAACTTAAGTAGGAAGATAGAGGGAGGAGGAGAGGGACAGGGAGGGAGAGAGGGAGAGAAAGATTGAGAGAACCTTCTAGATACATGCATTAAGTGGTTTCTGAATGAATTGTGGAGAATGGCCTGGAAAAGTTCAAGAACTGATGTAGAATGAGCAATTGGGAGGTTACTTAGCTCAGGTGAGAGGTGATGTTGTCTTCAGTGAGAACGAAGATGATGGAGATAAACAGAAGTGGTCAGATTTGAGACATATTTATGAGACAGAACAGCCAGAACTTGCCCCTGATTGAAACAATGTACCTGTAAAACCATCAGGAAACATGGCCTTGGTTTGGAGATAATTCCTTGCAACTTTAATTATAAATCATTATAAGTTAGCAAAATTTTTATTTGCCATAAAAGGCTATTCCACAAAGTGCTTTAATTTTAACTATATTCATATAAATATTAATCTTTTGTGACCCATATGAGTGTTTCCTATATAGAAATAGGTTCTCAATTATCAAAGTCAGTTCTTAGTTTGTTAGTTTCTGAGTATATATTCATAATCTACAAATATCTCTGTGGTCAATCATTCTCTTCATGGTTGATAACTCTTCTAATTATGATCAATGGTGAGATCTGAATATATCACTGGAGTTTTCTGTTTTTCCCTTCCACATCTGATAACTGGGGACTGCTGGGAGCTACAGATCAACCTGGAACTACTGGCCCATGGGTGCCAAAAAATATTAGATCTGCTGAATGAAGGTTCAGCCCAGGATCTACATAGCCTGCAGCACATTGGCCAGAAGAAGGCCCGGCTCATCATGGGCCAGAGGGAGATCCATGGCCCAGAAAAAAAACAAAACAAAACAAAACAAAAAACTATTAGTCTAATATCTTCTGGTCATTTAACTTTATTTATATATGAAAAATCAGAACAGGTTCTCAGGTCCACGGCAATCATTACATGCCAATCTCAGTTCTTCTGTATTACTAAGCTGGTCCCAGAGACAAAGTGGCATGGAGATGATAGGGATCTAAGGACAGGTCCAGACTAGGATGGTTCGTATCTGGTCCTCTGAAATTTACCTTAAAACAGCTCATTCTATTTCTGATTAAGTATAAATCAGAAAAAATATATAAATAAAAATTTATATCTTGATTCTCTACATTATATATGAAACATAACAAATCTGGAATTAATAGAGGCATATGCCCACATTAAAAATTTAAAAAAATAGCATATATTCTAAATAAAAAAGCTGTGCCACCAGAAAATCAGTGGGAAACCTTAAGTTATTGGAATAATTCATTAAACTCTGCTAGATAGAGAAAAAAGTTGATTTGAAGCAAATACAATATTGCACTTTTCTTGTATACAAAATTATTGCAAAATCAGTTAACCCAGGATGAATGAGTATAAAAATTCATCCAGTATGAAAATAAATATACAAGTCTTTACTGCTTATAAGTGAAATAAGTCAGTCAGAGAAAGACAGATACCATATGTTTTCACTCATATGTTGATCTTGAGAAACTTAACAGAAGACCATGGGGGAGGGGAAAGAGAAAAAAAAAAGTTACAAACACAGAGGGAGGGATGCAAACCATAAAAGACTCTTAAATACAGAGAACAAACAAACTGAGGGTTGATGGGGGGGGGGGAGAGGGAAAACTGGGCAATGGGCATTGAGGAGGGCACTTGTTGGGATGAGCACTGGGTGTTTTATGGAAGACAATTTGACAACAAATTATATTTAAAAAATAAAATAAAATGATATATACACTAAATCTATCAAATAATAACTTAAACTCTTTTCAGATCAGTTTACTAAATTTTAATTATATTTTCTGTGTTTTTACATTGAAATGTAAATAGCTCCTAAAACAGTCTAAAGCCTAGTCTTAGGAAGGTTTTCTTCAGTAATCAGTTAATTTGCAGGCATGAATATGTGTTTTAAATATTGTACTTTAAAAGCTTCATTTTATGCAAATTGAATCTGAATATTCTTTTTCAGGATTCTCTATCAGTACAATCGCTTGAAATTATCTTTTTTTTTGAAGTTTTTTTTGAAATTGTCTTTATGTGACACTTACAAGTATGTAATTAGGCATTTTTCAAGAGTTCAGTGTTGGGGCAACTGGGTGGCTCAGTCGGTTGGGCGTCCGACTTCGGCTCAGGTCAGGATCTCACAGTTCGTGAGTTCGTGCCCCGCGTCAGGCTCTGTGCTGACAGCTCACAGCCTAGAGCCTGCTTCACATTCTGTGTCTCCCTCTCTCTCTGCCCCTTCCCTGCTCATGCTCTGTCTCAAAAATAAATAAACATTAAAAAAAAAGCGTTCAGTGTTGAACAGAAGATAATAAAACTCACAGTTTTCCAGAGCTGCATGATTGGAAATGTGGCTCTTGTCAAGCTGGTGTTCAGTTGCCACAGAAGAAAATTCAATGTTTCCAACATTCATGATTGCAGCCAGTATACTGTATATGCTTCCAAGTTGCTGAAACATACCATGAAAATGTTAACATCACCTTCCCTGGCATATAGCAAGGCAGTGACTATGGCTGGAGACAGACTGGGTAAGAATTCTAAGGCTCCAGCATAAGAAGGTCATCCCATAGACAATGATGTCATTCTGAGACCCAAGTAGGCCAAGATCCAAGTAGGCTCAGTCTCATTTGTTATTTTAATATGAGAGGTGAGCATGGTACCTGTTACCCGGCGAGTGATAAAAAAAAATTTTATGAATGCCAGTATGAAGAAAAAAAATAAATGAGGAGCTCCCCTCAGAGGAGGTAAAAATATCTAATTCCTTGGGCCACAGAAAAATTGGTCTATGTGATACTTAACTTTGGGATTTAATGTGGTCATTTCCAGATGTTCATTTTCCTTGAGGCCATCTTAAAAGTGAGCTTAATAAAGGGAGCTAAGGAAGAAAGACCCAAAGATCCCAGCATCAAAATCAAAGGATATGTATCATTTAAGTATAGGCATGAGAACTCTGGACTACAGCTTAGAATTTATAGTAGTAAAACCCTAAATAAGGTACATAAAAATATATTCAGAAACACACACACACACACACACACACACACACACACACACCACACCTCTTCTTGGAGGCATAGAAGGCATTTTATCAAGGAGTCTATGGTAATTCTTGGTGTCATTCCAACTATGTTCAAGGTGCAGTAAGGTATAGGAAACAGACAAAATCTTTATTGTTTTCTTATGTTGCTGCCTTTATTTTAATCCAATCCTATACTTAATAGAATTGATTATTCCATCCACTCCAACATTCTAAGTCATGATGAAAACTGGATGTGAAAAAAATCTTCAGGGATATTTTTTCATTCATATATAACATATGAATACATAAACATTTAAACAAATACATTTGCTGAATGAATATATAGATATATCTGTATATATCTAGGTATTCACTTATCCAATAAATATATATCTTATGCCAGGCACTGCTCTTGTCACAGGGGATTCAGAAGAGGCAAAACTAAGATCTTTGTTCCCTTGGGGTGTTTAGGCAGTGAGAGGGCAGGCATTAAGAAACAAATAGACAAACATGACATTTTCAGTAACAAAACGGGCTGTGAAGAGAAAAACATAGAGGAGCAATGGAGAGTGACTGAAAAGGGCAGGGAGGGCCTTTTGAGTTGGGGAAGTTAGGGAGAGCTGCCCTCTGAGAAGCTGAGGCCCTGGTGACGAGGGAACCACCTAGGCGAAGAACTGGAATCAGAACATTCCAGGCAGAGGGGACAGCAAGGGCAAGGGCCTTGCGTGAGGAAAGAAGGAAGAGTGGGGCTGGAGGACAGTGAGGGATGATGTGATAGGAGCCAGAGAGGTGAGCATGAGCCAGGCCCTCTGGGCTCACTGTAGAGTTTGGACTTCATTTGAATCGCCATGTAAAGCCACTAGAGATTTCAAAGCAGGGAGCTGTGATATTTTAAACTGATGAATCTGCCTACTATGTGGAAATGAATGGATTGGGAGCAGACAGAAAAGTGGAATTGTCAGGAGGCTATCGCAGTAGTCTAGTGAGAGATGATGATGGCTTGGACTAGAATAGTAAATGGTGGAGACAGAAAGAAGTCAATGCACTGGGGTATATTTTGGAAGTAGAACAATAAATGTGCCGATAGGCTGGATGTGAATCACTTTTCTAAGAATACTCTCCTGGTAAGGAATTTCCATTTGTAACACGCATAACTTTTAAAGAGGCAACCAGTGTGGGCTTTAACGGCAGGCGGGGAAATAAATACAGCATCTGACATCCTGCTGTATTTTTCTTGAGGAAACTGTAGACATTATGGATAAATGACACCAGGAATATGCCTTGAAATAGACTGTTGAAAACTGTGTTCCTTCAAAACTTTGTGTGTCAGTTACAGACTAGAAAGTCCAGGTGTGTAAGTTCCCAAGTTGGATTTTTAACAGCATTTAGAGATTCATTACAGAGAATCACATGCTGAATCAATAGACATTTAATTCCTAATTCAACTGTTTATGAGAAGAACTGTGTAATCTTTCTAGACTGGGGCTCCCCTTGATATTCTGTAATTACAATATTCATTTGGAGTACAGTTGGAGGCTCAGAAGACAGCAAATCAGGGCCCTAGCTCAGTCTGGGTCTGGCAGCTAGACTGATGGCGCTCAAAGAGGCCTGACCTCGGGCACGGGTATGACCTTGACCAGGCACTTGGGTCATTCGTGGCACAAAGACTAATCATCTCTGATGCTGTCACCCCAAGGAGTCCAGAACGATTATTATTTGACAATAATAATAAGCAAAAGAACATTTTTTCATTTTACATATAAAACTACCAAGGCATAAAAAAACAAAAACAAATAAAAAACAACAAAACTACCAAGGCATAAAACAATCTAACAATGTTCCATGGACTTTGAATGAACTGAGATTTGAATCCTGCCTCCCAGCTCACTGAATGCACTATACCTTCCCACAGAGGAAGAAGAGTGGCTTACAGGAAAAGCATACTCTCTCTCCAAGTGCTCCCTAGAGATTGGAAAATATTCACAATTCCCTCTATCTACTCCACCTCCTGCTTTGTCTGTACCTGAGGAGGCTGGACTGCTACTGCTCTTGCAGTATCTTCAAGGAGAAACATGTTTCTGGCTTGTTTTCTGGAAAGTCAGACCTTCATTGTTCTGATGCATCAGGCTCCAATCTACTCCACTGCTGCTCTGGACATTCCCGCTCTGCTTCTGAGCTTGTACACTAGGCTGATCGCCTATGCAGACAGCAACCCAAAACTATGTGTGTGTGTGTGTGGGGGGGTGCCTGGGTGGCTCAGTCAGTTAAGCGTCCAACTTTGGCTCAGATCATGATCTTGCGGTCTGTGGGTTCGAGCCCCGCGTCAGGCTCTGTGCTGACAGCTCAGAGCCTGGAGCCTGTTTCAGATTCTGTGTCTCCCTCTTTCTCTGACCCTCCCCTGTTCATGCTCTCTCTCTGTCTCAAAAATAAATAAATGTTAAAAAAATTTATAAAAAACAAAACAAACCAAAAAAACACCGTGTGTGGGGCAAGGTCACTACTCTGTCTGCACTGAGTTAATCTTCCCAAGGCAAAATAATTGTTAGAAGGACTCTTCCTCTTCCAGAAGTTTCTTGTACTACATCTCTTATTCAACCATCCACCCATCCATTCGTTCATCCAACCAGCATCTGTTTGCTATTTATTAAGCACTATGTCAGATACTGGATATATCAATAACTAAGAATAATTTCTGTTCTCAAGGACTCTACAGTCTCCTGGAACCAAAGGGTATGGATCATTTCCTATACTGAATTTCTATATGGATTATTTCTATATATTTCTACTTTCTGTATTTTATTATAGTTTTTTTAATAAATAAACTTTATTTTTATTTATTTATTATTTTTATGAAGGCTTCACATCCAGTGCAGAGCCCAATGCTGGGCGTGAACTCATGACTGTGTGATCAAAACCTGAACTGAGATCAAGAGTCAGACGCATAACTGACTGAGCCACCCAGGTACCCCTAAACTTGATTTTTAGAGCAGTTTGAGGGTCACAGAAAAACTGAATGGAAAGTATAGAGTTACCAGTTAGCCCCTGTCCTCCTTGCTCCACACACCCAGCTCTCCCCACTATCAACATCCTGCATTAGGGTGATGCATGTGTTATAATCAATGAACCTACACTGAAACATGATTGTCACCCAAAGTCCATAGCTGACATCAGAGTTCACACTTGGTGTTGGATATTCTCTGGATTTTTATAAGTGTATAATGACACCTATCTACCACTATAGTACCATACAGTATTTCCATTGCCCTAAAATCCCCTGTGCTCTGCCTATTCACCTCTCTTTGCAGCCTATAACTACCCGTGGTCTTTTACTGTTTCCATAGTTTTGCCTTTTCCAAAATGTTCTCTAGTTGGGATCATATAGTCTATAGCCCTTTCAGATTGGCTTCTTTCACTTAGTGATGTGCATTTAAGGTTCCCCCATGTGTTTTCATGGCTTGATAGCTCGTTTCTTTTTAGCACTGAATAATACCCCATTATTAGGATGTGCCACAGTTTATTTATCCATTCACCCACTGAAGGACATCTCAGTTACTTTAAGTTTTGGTGATTATGAATGAAGTTACTACAAACATTAGTACACAGGTTTTTGTGTGGATATAAATTTTCAATTCCTTTGGGTAAATACCAAAGACCTTGACTGCTGGATCACATGGTAAGAGTATGAGAACTCTTCCCATGGAGACTGCCATGTGAAGAAGAAGACAGAGATCAAGGTGAGGCATCTGCAATCCAAGGTCACTAAGGACTGCCAGGGAATCACCAGAAAGTAGAGAAGAGGCATGGAACAGATTCTCCCTCACAGCCCTCTACAAGAAACTAACCTTGTCTCAGACTTCTAACCTGTAGAACTGTGAGGAAATAAATTTCTGTTACTTAAATCACCTGGCCTGTGGTACTTTGCTGTGGCAGCCTTAGCAAAGGAATATAGTATCAATGCTTTTTTACTAAACTGATGAATAAGATGCATAACCTTGGGATAATCATGTTTATTCTTTTTCTTTTAATGTTTATTTATTTTTGTGAGAGAGAGAGAGAGAGAGAGAGAGAGAGTGCAGGTAGGGGAGGGGCAGAGAGAGAGGCAGACATAGAATCTGAAGCAGGTTCCAGGCTCTGAGCTGTCAGTGCAGAGCCCAACACAGAGATCAAATCCATGAATCACGAGATCATGACCTGAGCCAACATCGGACACTTAACCGACTAAGCCATCCAGGCTCCCTCAATGTGTTTATTCTTAACTGTTTAAAACCTTTGAGATAATATTAGAGACATAGAAAAAAAATCTGGCAATTAACTTTTGTGACTTGAATTTAAATACTTATTTGATAATATACTTATGATTTTAATTTTAAAAGCATAACATAATTTGCAAAGTGTATTCAAATATATAAAATACTTGATCTTCTACATTAGTAATTTTAAATTATTATATTTTCAGGGCTAGTAAGTTGAAGTGTTTAAGATTTAGTTAAATGACTAGGAAGTTTAGAAAGTCCTTATCAATCCTGATAAGACTGCTGTGTTAGTCATTTAGAATATCTGAAAGACTGAAATGTACTAAATTTTACATAGTTTCAGGCATGCAAAGAACTTAATTATATCTGTTTAGGACAAGTTATGAGTTAAGTGAACAAAGCAGACGGAAAGTTGTTTCTATTCTTAGACAAAGATTGTTAGATGCACAAATTGAAATAAAAGATGTGTCAAGAGAATGAGAAGACAAGCCACGGACTGAAAGAAAGTATTTGCAAAAGGCACATCTGATAAAGGATTGTTATCCAAAACATAAATTTTTTTAAAAACAATAAAAAAAAACCTGGTTAAAAAAATGGGTCAAAGACCTTAACAGACACCTTGCCAAAGAAGATGTACAGATGCAAAATAAGCATATGAAAGATGTTCCACATCATACGTCATCAGAGAAATGTAAATGGAAACCACAAGGGGTTACCATGGCATACCTTTCAGATTGGCCAAAAGCCAAAAAAACACTGACAGCACCAAATGCCGATCAGGATGTGAAGCAACAAGAACTCTCACTCATTGCTGCTGGGAATGCAAACTGTTACAGCCACCTTGGTGGACAGCTTGACAGTTTCCTACAAAACTAAACACACTCTTACCACACAATCAAACAACTGAGATCCATGGTATTTACCCAAAGGAACTGAAAACTTACATTTTCACCAAAAGTGAATCCTAATGTCAACTATGAACTTCGGATCATAATGACACGTCAGTGTAGGTTCATCTACTTGCTTCCTTGTAGGTTTCTAAGAATTCCCCATCATTTTCACACCTTAGTTCCAGTTCATGTTCTTTTTCTCCTTCTTCACACATTATAATCTCTTCTTAGAACCTCTCAGTGACCAGCCACTAGACTTCATGTTTCTATAACATTCTCTGTTTGTTATCATGGAATTGATTACATTTTATTGACATTATGCTCAGCATATGTGTCTTCTATCAGATTATAAATTCAATGAGGACAGAGACTCTGCTTAATTCATATCTCTAATTCCTACACAGCAGGCACTCAATTAATGCTCATCAAACTGTTTTCTTTTGCATCAATCAAGTGACAGTAAAGTTTTCTTCACCCCGCTCAAGAGAGTGGTGAGAAAGGACGATCCCTGTGCTTCAAAGCAGGTGGGAATCACCGTGGACTGTGACAAAGTGACAACAGCCCAGGCTGAGGGGTGTGGCACTACCCAGTCTAGCCCTGGGATAGTCAAGATGCTAATGCTGCCACTGGGAAAGGACAAAGAAGGCAGGATGGGGAGGAGCAGGCTGGGACAGGTACCTACAGGCAGGGACACTATCAGAGCCCACATTACCAGCCAAACAGGAACTGACAAGAGGAAAAGAAGGAGAGGCCCTGCCGTCAGCATTTGCAGGTGAATTTCTATACAAGGGATATTAACATTTGCTCTGTGTAGGATGAACTTCGCACGTACTTAAAGCAATAAAATGACATGACCAATCTGCAAAGATTAGAATTAAAATTATATAGCCCTCAATTCTAGTCACCAAATCACAGATAATGAAACCTATTGTATTGATAATGAAACTCACACTAGACAGGTTTAGTTATTGGTCTAAGGACACACAGCTAGAGACAAGCCATGTCAAGGAATTTAACCCACAGGTGCTGACTCCCTAGTACAGAAATATTGTTATTTTAACTGTCTTCCTGGGTCCCATCATTCATTTTGTTCAGGTCATTAGTGTTGGCTGAGTTAGGACCTACTAGAATCATAACTTATTTTCTGCATTTTGAATGAAGGCAAGTAGGTATCAAGTTATTATTATTTTAAAATCATTATCAAATGACTAAAAAAGACTGATATGCCTCTCTCACCCCAGCCCAAACCAATTTTTTAAAATGAAGCATTTCACAGAAATTCACTTAAGATACTTAAAAACTTGTTTCACAAGTTTTGTTGTAACTGTATTTTGTTGTAACTATAGTCATAACTTGTAATCCAAAGAAAATGTATTAGAATGCTATTTTAGACTATCATAAGAAATGTAAGCAAAATTAAAGCAGAAAAAGGCATTCCCATCTTAGACATGAAACAAATGACACTGTGCTAAGAAAAACAAAACCTCCTGTCATGACATAGTAAACATGTTCTCTAGATGAGTTGAATCATAAAACTAGTCACCATTTACTTTAAAACCATGGCAGGACAATGGCTTAGGAAATCATATGTTTTAAAATGTTTTAGAGGTTTCCAACTTGTGTGATTTTCAGAGAAGATCTGCTTTTGATTTGCCTGTCATTCCTTTGCATTGTGTTGACTCACCAATGCACAAGTGAATTGTATGCAACCCCTAGGGATATTTAAAGGGACACATCTACCATGGGTACTATCAACACCCATCAGAGAATGATAAGGGAGGGGGAGAGAGAGAGAGAGAAAGAGATGGTCATCTTGGAGAATCACCACAACTCTGCTCCAGTGAAGTGGGAAAGCAGCAAGCAATGCTTGGAGGGTGTGAGAATCATGTTACTTAACTTGATATTGAAAGTTGCCTCTTTCCAAAATGGAACTGAAGTAGCCACTGCCACAGGAAATATCCAAGAAAGCCAGTGAAGTTAAAAAAAAACCAGGGGTGCCTGGGTGGCTTAGTAGGTTAAGCATCTGACTCTTGCCCAGCCCCTGGGATCTATGCCTAGTGTAGAGCCTGCTTAAGATTCTTTCTCCCTCTCCCTCTGCCCCAACTCCAAAAAAAAAAAAAAAAAACCAAAACAAAACAAAAAGAGAAACAAACAAAAAAAAACCACAAAAAACAAACAAACAAACAAACAAACAAACAAACAAAACCATCAGGGCTTGGATAAAAAGGAAATAAACATCTACTCAGTTTAATTCTACTGTCTCCAAACCTGGGCAATATGCCCTGTTAACTCTCTGAGTCTCTGCTTTCAGATGGGAGATACCACATCCTAGGAGAGTCACCTTGAACTGGACCAAGTCTTCACGAGATATTTAACAGTGGGGTACCTGAGTGACTCAGTTGAGTCACTCACAGTTTCATGATACGGGTGGGGCCTGCTTGAGACTCTCTGTCTCCCTCTCTCTCTACCCACCCCCTCTCAAAATAAAAAATAAAATTAAAAAAGAGAATAAAATAATTAAAAAAAGATATTGAGCAGTGATTATGCTTTGCTCCAGAAACAGATTTTATATTTTCCTTTATTCCAAACTATATGTTTAGATGTTTGCATGCTCAATAAACACCGAGTATGTGTAAGTTTAGAATACTGTGGTTTTAGAATACTGTGTTTTAAAGAAATTAATTATATTTGTCAGTAGATGTTAACTGCAAAATTACTTTCATTTCAGTGTTACTAAATATGGTTCTACCAAGCAAAAGAAAGGAGCTGAACCAAATATAAGTAAAACCCTGTCTCTAATGAGAGGGGCTTAGAAGTAAACAAACCAATTAAAAATGATTCCCTGCTTCTAAGATAGCAACCTCTGGGGGAGGGAACTGCTAAGAAGATAAGCTCTTCTGATGACAAACACCCGGGAAAGGAGCTACAAAGAGGTCCAGCCCTGGTCAGAACCAGGAGCCGCTTGCCTCCTGTATGACATGCTTCTAGTTTGGAGGACGCCCTGAGATGCAGTCAACCTCTGTTGTTTCCCCCAAAACCAGTCAGCCCACAGAGCCAGAGCACCGTCCAAAGGATCACCTACTACGAGCAACATTCACCTTATGACCAAAGACTGGAGAAAAGGGTAGATGCTGCCTTTTTCTCTATTTACTGCATGCACAAATCAGTTGGCTTCTGCTTTAAGAGGCAGGAGTTCACCCCCATTACCCCCCGGGCTTAAATCAACTTGTCTTTATAGGTACAAGCTGGGGGTGAGGGCAGGGTTAGGGAGGGAAAGTGATATAGCAGAAGGGGAGGAGCCAGATTTGAAAGTGAATTTTGCCAGGTAGAGTGAGAAAGGTACACTGGGAAGCAGTTGTGCCCAGGGAGAGACTGGGGTCAGGGTAGGGTTAGGGTTAAACTAATTAGTATCGTGCCAGCTGGCAGAGCAGCAAACATTCTATTTCTACTCACAATGCGGCCAATCTAGGTTTACACTGTGCTGAAACACTCAGAGGAGGACAAGATCTTGGTCCTTTAAGCCAGAGAGCAAAAGACCCAAGTGGTCACCTATGATGCTTGGGACATCAGAAGGAAGTATAAGAAGGGGACCTGGAACATGGCTGAAACTCATGCTTCCAGAGCTGAACCAACAACAAACACATTTATTTTGCCAATAATAAAAGTATCTATTTTATTAGGAAATGTATTAGGGTTATCTCTGACTCTAGATACTACAGTTGAGATGTTGCTCCCAAAAGGTAGTCAGGTCAGGTTAACAGCACAGTTTTCAGCACAATACGACATGATACGACACTCTGACCTCAGAGCACATATAGGGATGTACAGCACTCTACTCCTTACATGAGATAGCCACAGTGAATTCTATAAGCTTAATAATCACTTGATTGTCAACCAATATGCCATCCTCACCATTTCTCTCCCAGCTCTCCAGCAAAAGCTGCTACTGGTCAAGCAAATTCTCCCATCCTCATGTATCCATCCAGTCACCCTGCCAACCTTTGCTGTTGTTCTCTTTTATGAGGGTGGAGTAGGGGAATGAGAGTCACACACTGGCCACTGTAAGAACCAGGCATCTGTCTTGCTGGGAGAAAGTTCTTCATATTATAGGTAAGCACAGAGTACAAGCTTCCTCGAAAACCTTCAGAAATCTTATCAAACAATGGTTTCTTTGTTCCACTTTACAGCATTAAGCTATTTAATGCGTCAACAGAGAGAAGGTCCCCCTCAATCATCTCCTTGCTACCTAGGTACCACAGAGCCACTGAGTTTCCCTATTTGAACTGCAATTTACTGGTTATGGAGTTGTAAGCCCAGTGGTTACAAGCACAGGTTGCAAGCTGTGTTGACAGCTCAGAGCCTGGAGCCTGCTTCAGATTGTGTGTCTCCCTCTCTCTCTGTCCCTCCTCCGCTCATGCTCTATCTCCTTCTCTCTCTCTCTTAAAAATAAACATTAAAAAAAATTAAAATAAAAAAGAGACTAAGGCCAAACATACATAAATGAATGTAAAAGGAAACACAACCAGAATAACTTAAAAGCATCAGAAAACAGCATCAGTCATATCTATGGCATCAGATTTGATGATGATTTCTTAGCAAAATACAGATAACCCAAAAAGAAAACAGAATTTAAATAGATAAGTATCACAGAAGAATCAGAAAGCTGATTAAAGACCCAATATGAAAAAGGCCCAGGACCAGAGGCACATATGGCTGAATTTTATCTAACCTTAATTCAAAGTTTTAAATATCACTGATCCCCAATCTTCTCTAATGATAGAAATAACCTAGGGTGCTTGTAAAAGGCCCAGCTGACTAGGTCTCTTCCGTGGAAATTTCTATATAGAAGAGGACCTATGTATCTGTGTCCAGGTGCTTTATGTCTTCAGAGACACTGGGAGCTAATTTTAACTCTGATTTAAACTTTTATAGGCCAAAGAAAAAAGATAAAAAGCTCACTGGCATACCTTTAATATGCAAATCTGATAAAGATATAACAGAAAACTAAAACAGTAGGTAAATCTCACTGATGAATACAAATGCAAAAATTCTAAATAAAACACCAGGGAATGTAATCCAGAAATTTAATCTAAAGAGAAGCACAGTTTGATTCCATTATATTTATTCCAGAAACGTAAGGATATTTACATATCAAGAAATCTATCAACATGATAGATGTCAACAAGGTGCTGTAGAAAAATATGATGTCAACTGATGAAGAAAAGGCATTTGATAAAAGTCTGCAGGATTCCTAATAACAGCCCTCAGCAAAGCAGCAATAAAAGGAAATTATTATGATAAATGCTCTTCATCAGAAATAAGAGCAAAACAGTGAAACCATTTTACTTAAAATCAGAAACAAGACAGGGAGACAAGTTATAATCATTTGTAATTAATACTGACTTAGACTCTAAGTCTTAGATGCTCTAAGTACACAAAAGAATAGATGACTGACATAACAGGAAAAAAGTATAAAACTCTTCTTTTCGCTGATGACATGATTATATATTTACATAAGACTACTAGCAGAAAAAAACATTTAGAATTACACCAAAAGCCATGACCTGGTTAGGAAAAAAACCTAAAAGCTTAAGTTCTACATAAATAAAACTATAAATTATTAAAAACTCAAACAACATCTAAACAAATAGAAAGGCAGGTCATGACCCGTGATGAGAAAACATAAATAACATGATAAAAATAACAATGCCACAAAAGTTACTAAATAAATTTAATACAATTCTCATTAGAATTCCAGCAGGGCTTTCAGAACTGAATAAGTTGATCTTAAAGTCTATACAGAGAAACAAATGACAGACATTAGCTTAGGCAAGGATTAAAAAGAAGAAAGTGAGAAGAGGACATGCCTTTCTTGGTAGGATGCTTTACTAAAAATATAATATCAAACCACTGTAATTGTCAACAGGATATTGATATAGAGACAGAAACATAGATTGGTGGATAAAATAATGACTCAGAAAGAGATTCCATTCTATATAAGACTTTAATATAGGATAAGTCAATCCAGTAGGCAAAGGGTAGTTATCTAACGTAGTGAGGCATGACTGGGTCTCCATAGGGAAGAGAATAAAAGTGGTACCCCATTTGGCACTATGTAAAAAATTAATTTCAAATGGATCAAATATATTTAATATATTAAGTATATGTTTTTAAACTTTCAAAACAATCTAGGAGTCTACATGTATAATCCAGAGAAAGTGGAAAATTTCTAAACCAAGACTAGAACCCAGATGTTATAAACAAAAAAAAGACTTGTCTGAATATACAAAAATGAAAACCCTATTTTTATATGGTAACAGTAATGACAAAAAGTTAAGAAAAAAAAAGTATAAGTATGCCATGGACCAGCCATATAACTGAAAACATATTTAAAACACAAATGATAAAAAAAATATAATGTCAATAATATTCAATGAGAACAAATTGGCATAAAACATAGAAATGACTCAATAAAAGGGCAACATACATACATATATGTTCATAAAAAGCAGATCCAAGCAGCTAACACAAAAAAAAAAAAAATTAACAAAAGGAAAGATGCTCAAATTCACTCTTAGTTAAGGATATGCAAACTTGAAATGAGAGGTTACATACACCCGTCAGATTACCAAATATTTAAAAAGCTACAACACATGGCAGAGATGGTGGTGTAGGGGACTCACATACATTGCTGGTAGAAATATCAAATGTTTTATAGTTGTTAGAAAGCAATTTTACAATTCATATTCAAATTTAAAATACATATACCCTATGACCCAGCAATCCCACTGCTAGGGACCTATCCCACTGAGATAAAAGCACCAAGAAATAAAAACAAATTACGGCCTTGTTCAGTGACAAAGACTTAGAAACATTAATAGTTGTATGCCCAGTTATATCTGAATGGCAGAATAAATTATGGTAGTATATACCATGGAACACTATGTTGCCTTTAAGAGGACTTATTAGGAGCACTTGGGTGGATCAGTTCGTAAGTGTCCGACTTTGGCTCAGGTCATGATCTCATGGTTTGTGGGTTCGACCCCCATGTTGGCTCTGTGCTGAAAGCTCAGAGCCTGGAGCCTGCTTTGGATTCTGTGCCCTCTCTCTCTGTCCCTCCCCTGCTCATGCTCATGCTCTGTCTTTCTCAAAGATAAATAAACATTAAAAAAAAATTTAATTTAAAAGGACTGATTTAGTGCTACACTAGGTGACTTGAAGGGATTTCCGCAAGGTATTGCAGAGTGAGAGAAACCAGGTATAGAAAAATGTGTGTAACACCAGTTAGAGTGGCTAAAGTTAACAACTCAAGAAACAACAGATGTTGGTGAGGATGTGGAGAAAATGGAACCCTTTTGCACTGCGGGTGGGGAATGCAAACTGGTGCAGCCACTCAGGAAAACAATATGGAGGTTCCTCAAAAAATTAAAAACAGAACTACCCTACGACCCAGCAATTGCACCCCTAGGAATTTATCCAAAGGATACAAAAATGCTGATTCAAAGGGGCACATGCACCCCAATATTTATACCAGTGCTATCAACAACAATCAAATTATGGAAAGAGCCCACTGTCCATCAACTGATGAATGGATTAAGAAGATGGTGCGCACACACACACACACACACACACACACACTACTTGGTGATGAAAAGAATGAAATCTTGCCATCTGCAACAACGTAGATGGAAATGGAGGGTATTATGCTAAGTAAAATAAGTCAGCCAGAGAAAAACAGACACCACATGATTTCACTCATGTGGAATTTGAGAAAATTAACAGATGATCATAGAGGAAGGGAAGGAAAAATAAGATATAAACAGAGAGGGAGGCAAACCATAAGAGACACTTAAATATAGAGAACTGAGGGTTGATGGGGAGGGTTGAGGGGGTAGGGGAGGTAGGTGATGGACATTAAGGAGGGCACTTGTTGGGATGAGCACTGGGTGTTATATGTAAGTGATGAATCACTGGGTTCTATTCCTGAAGACAAGACTATACTGTATGTTAACTGGCCTGAGAATGAATGTATATATATGTATGCATATGTACATATGTATATGTATATAATACCATATTAATAAAACAATGCCCATCCCTCCAGATTCATGTGCATGTACATGTGTGTTTACACATGTATACATGGTGTCTATAAGCAGTACTTAATAAGCAAGGAGATAAATATGAAATGCTGGATTATAAATGCTGAGTTGTTAACATCCATTTGCTGGGGAAAGGGAAAAAGAGCAGATATGGATGGAGGGGGTGAGATGGGGAAGAGCAAGATGAACAAAAAAGAAGTCTTATAAAAGGCTGCGCTAGAAAGTGACAAGCCGATCCTCAAATTCACATAGAAATTCCAGGGACTCAAAACAATTGGGAAAAAGAACAAAGTTAGGGGAATCACACTTTCCAATTTCAAAACTTATTACAAAGCCACAGTAATCAAGCATGGGACTAGCAGAAACACGTAGAGGTAATTATAATAGAACTGAGAGTTCAGAAATAAATCTATACATTTATGGTCAACTGATCTTTTTTTTTTTAATTTTTAAAAATGTTTATTTATGTTTGAGAGACAGAGACAGAGTGAGTGGGTGAGGGACAGAGGGAGAGGGAGACACAGAATCTGAAGCAGGCTCCAGGCTCCAAGCTGTCAGCACAGAGCCTGACGCGGGGCTCAAACTCATGAACCGTGAGATCATGACCCAAGCAAAGTCGGACACTTAACCAACTGAGCCACCAGGTGCCCCTTCTTTCTTTCTTTTTTTTTTTAAGTTTATTTATTTTGAGAGAGGGAGAGAGAGTGAGTTGGGGAGAAGCAGAGAGAGAGAGGAACAGAGAGAATCCCAAGTGGGCTCATCATTGTCAGCACAAAGCCTCCCGTAGGGCTTGATCTCATGAACCATGGGATCATGACCTAAGCTGAAATCAAGAATCAGATGCTTAACTGACTGAGACACCAAGGTACCTCAATTTTCTTTTTTTAAATGTTTATTTATTTTAGAGACAGAGAGAGAGAGAGAGAGTGCATATGAGCACAGGGGGCAGGGGCAGAGAGAGAGGGGGACAGAGGTTCTGAAGTGGGTCTGTGCTGAAAGCAGAGAGCCCGATGTGGGGCTCAAACTCAGGAACAGTGAGATCATGACCTGAGCTGAAGTCAGATGCTTAACCTACTGAGCGACCCAGGTGCCTCTATGGTCAACTGATTTTCACAAGGATGCCAAACCCAGCAATGGAGAAAGAATAGTCTTCAACAGATGGTTGTGGTACAACTGAATATCTACATGCAAAAGAAGCTATCTCACATCAGACACAAATATTAACCCAAAGTGGAACAGTAACCTGTATGCAAGAGTGAAAACAATACAGCTCCTGGAAGAATATTTAGGTATGAATTTCTGTGACTTTGGATGAGTCAATAGTTTCCTATATATGACACAAAAATAACAAGCAACAAAAGACAAATGGATAAACTGGACATCATAAAAATTAAAAACATGTATACTTGCAAAGGACACCATCAAGAAAGTGAAAAGATAATAGGAGCGTCTGGGTGGCTCAGTCATTTAAGTGTCCGACTTCGGCTCAGGTCATGATCTCGCAATTTGTGAGTTTGGGCCCTGCGTTGGGCTCTGTGCTGATAGCTCAGAACCTGGAGCCTGCTTTGGATTCTGTGCCTCTCTCTGTCTCTATTCCTCCCTGCCCTGTGCTCTGTCTCTCTCTCTTTATCTCTCAAAATGAAAGATTAAAAAAAAAAGAAAAAAGAAAAAAGAAGGTACAAAGACAACAAAAGGGAGACAATTTTTGCAAATCACTTATCTGATAAGGGACTTGTATTTACAACATAAATAATCCTTAACAATTCAATAATAAAAACGCAACCCAATTTTTTAAAAAGGTAAAGGGTATGAATAGACATTTCTTCACACAAGATACATAAATGACCAATAAGTACACGTAAAGAAGTTCAGGGTCATAAGCCATTAGGTAAATGCAAATCAAAACCACAATAAGGTACCACTTCATACCTACTAGGATGGCTATAATAAAAAAGAGAGATAATAGTAAATGTTGGGGAGGATATGGAGAAACTGGAAACTTTGCATACTGCTGGTTAGAATGTAAACTAGTGCAGCTGCTTTGGAAAACAGTCTAGCAGTTCCTCAAAAGGTTCAACACAGTGTTACCCTATGACTCAGTAGTTCCACTCCTAGGTATACACCAAAGAGAAATGGAAGCTTACGTCCACACAAAAAATTGTACATGAGTGTTCATAGCTGCATTATTCATGATAGCCCCCAAATGGAAACAACCCAAATGTCTATCAACTGATGACCGGATAAGTAACATCAAGTATATCCATAAAATGAGGTATTATTCAACAATGAAAAGAAATGAACTACTGATACATGCTCCATCCAACATGCGTGCACCTTGAAAACATTACTATGTTAAATGAGAGAAGCTAGTCACACAGGATGATGTATTGCATCACTCTGTTTATGTGAAATGTCCAGAATAAAATGATCCATGGTGACAGAAAGCAAAAATGGGTAAGAATGAGGAGGAACTCCTAATCACTAGCATGTTTCTTTTGGGAGTGAAAAATTTAGAACATGAAAATATTCTAAAAATGATTATGATGATGGATGCATAATTCTGAATATACTAAAAGTCATTAAAATGTACCCTCTAAATGGCTGACTTGTATGGTATGTGAATTACATCTTAATAAAGTTGTATTAAAAAACTGCACTAAAAAAAGACTCCACTAGCGCTCCCATTTAGGTATTTATGCAAAATGTAATATATATGGGAGATGCAAATATAAATTAAAGATTCAGAACAAAATGAAATTCAATTATATGTCATGGCCACCATCTCTTTACATATGAAGTAAATACTGTAACATTCTGGTAAGTATTCTCGTTATTCTGTAAGGTTGTTTCAGTAATTAAAAGAATGATTCACATAAAACACTTAGTACAATGCCTGGCATATATTAATCACTCAATAAATGCTCATTCTTACCATTAGTGATGACAAAATGATATTTCCTAAAGAGGTTCCAAATGTCTTTCATACTTACCTCCATTGTAAAACCTATGACTTTGAAACATTGCTCAATTAATTCATATTGGGATTTATAGAAAGTATTATTCATCATATCCTGTACTGTTCTGAGGTGATCATTTTGTAGATACCTGAAAAAAATATGAAAGGATGGGTCAAAATCTAAAGTTCAATCAGAAGTGAAAATATTACTTTATACAAGTACCACCTTGTATAAGGTGGTAACCTTACCTGGGAGGCTTATTTTCAGGCAATTTGTAATGGGCTAGTTTCTTCTTTTCAGCTAATCCAGCATAGATATAGTAAAAAATATGAAAATTTTTTTCTCCACTGAAAAAAGAAGACATTTTCAGTAAGGGGATTAGTAAGAATATTTACTAATTTAAAATTACTTGGCAATATAATTATCAGAACAACTGTGAGTGTTAACATGGGCTTCCCAGAAAATTTGATTTAGGCTTTTTATTATTGTCGTCATTATTTTCAACAACCACTGTCATTAAATTCCAGACACGACTAACCACTTTATATGAATCATTCAATGCATGTTTGTGAGGGACTATTAGGCATTGTTCTAGACACTAGAATGTAGCAGGAGTGAAACAGTCAAAAATCCATAACCTCTTATAGTTTACACAGAAAAACAAATTAATTATATATACAGCATACCAGATGGTCATAAGTGCTACATTATCTCATTTACCTGCCACAGCCCCCTAGT
This sequence comes from Panthera uncia, assembly GCF_023721935.1. Lineage (NCBI taxonomy): Eukaryota > Metazoa > Chordata > Mammalia > Carnivora > Felidae > Panthera > Panthera uncia. Next base: position 23,606,556 of record NC_064809.1, on the reverse strand, counting down.
TACTCATGGGCTCCCATCATTTTACAATCATGGACACTGAGACTTAGAGGGGTTACCATTCTTCCCTCAGCTCATACAGCTGATGGCTAAATTGGATTCAAATCAGGGCTGTTTCATTCCAAAGTCTTTAACTACTTTGTTAAATGTTTTTTTCTGGGGCTCACTTGCATGAGAAATCTGTTTCTTAGGACTCTCAAATTACATTATTCTGTGGTCTACATATTAACAGCATTCCCCAGATCCTGGAATAATACAAATAAGGGAATAACAGTAATAATTTATTCAATTATGTATGCATATGCATATATGTATATATATACATGTATATATATGCTTACATATTATAAAATCAATGATAACAGTGATACAAGGGACTGGAGAGAGAAATTAGGATTATTTTGTTATTATAGGGTGCTGACTCTAGTGTTATTTGAAAGTAGACTTACATTAGTGGTAAATATATATTAAAAACTCTAAGGCAACCACTAAAAAACTAAAAAACAATAAATATTACCAAAATACGCTAAGAAAGGAGAGAAAATGGAATGACAGAAAATGCTCAATTAAAATGACAAAATGCAGAAAAAGAATGGGAAACACAAATAGGAACAAAGAACAAGGGCAACAATTAGAAAGAATTAACAAATATAACAGATATTAATCCAACTATATCAGTAATCACTCTGAACATCAATGGTTTAAATATACCAATTAAAAACAAATTGTTAGGGGCGCCTGGGTGGCTCAGTCGGTTAAGCGGCCGACTTCGGCTCAGGTCATGATCTCGCGGTCCGTGAGTTCGAGCTCTGCGTCGGGCTCTGTGCTGACAGCTCAGAGCCTGGAGCCTGTTTCAGATTCTGTGTCTCCCTCTCTCTGACCCTCCCCTGTTCATGCTCTGTCTCTCTCTGTCTCAAAAATAAATTAAAAAAACCGTTAAAAAAAATTAAAAAAAAAAAACAAATTGTTAGAGGGATCAAAAAATAAGACCTATACATATGTTGTCTGCAAGAAACTCACTTTAAATATAAATAAATGGATAAAGAAGAATATACCATGCTAACATTAATCAAAAGAAAGCTGGAACAGCTATATTAATTTCAGACAGAGCAGACTTCAAAGCAAGGAAGTTCTCAGGGATTAAGAAGTATATTACAATAATGATAAGGGGTTCACTTCTCCAAGAGACATAATAATCCTTCATGTTTATGGACATGACAGTGGAACATGAAACTATGTGAGACAAAAACTAATAGAACTGCAAGGAGAAACAGAAGAATGCATGTCTCTCAAAACTGGACAGATCCCATAGGCAGAAGAAAAGCAGTAAGGATACAGGTGAATGCACCAATAACATCAATCAACTGGATATAACTGATATAGACTACTTCACCCAACAACAGCAGAATTCACATTCTTCTCAAACTCATATAGAACATTCACCAAGACAGACCACATCTTAAGCCATAAAACACACCTTAACAAATTAACAATAACTGACATCATATATCTCTGCTCTTAGACCACAATGGAATTAAACTAGAAGTCAATAACAGAAATATAACCAGAAAATTCCAAAATATGTGGAGATTAAACAATGTAGTTCTAAATAGCACATGGGTCAAAAGAGAAATATTAAAAGAAATTTTAAAATATTTTGAATTGGGTGAGAATGAAAATACAACTTACCAAATTTGTGGGATGCAGCGAAAGCACTGTTTAGACAGCTATTCATAGCATTGAATGCATATATTAAAAAGAAAACAGATCTAAAAACAATAAGTTTTCATTTTAGGAAACTAGAAAATGAGCAAATTAAACCCAAAGTAAGCAGAAGAAAAGAAATAAGAAATAGAGCAGAAATCAATGAAATTAGAAACCAGAATTTAGTACAGAAAGATCAATGAAACCAAAAGCTTTACAAAAAAACAAAACAACAACAACAACAAAAAAATAAGCTCCTAGTCTGGCTAAGGAAAAGAAAAAAAAAAAGAAAACGAAAGTTACTAGTAATAGAAATAAAAGAAGGGACCTCAATCACCAAAGGTCCCACTGAAATTAAAAGGATAATAAAAGGATACTATAAGCAACTCAATCCCTCAAAACTGAGATGAAATGGACCAATTCTTTGAAAGACCCAATATTTCAAAACTCACACAAGAAGAAACAGATCATTTAAATAGGCTCAAAATCTATTAAAGAAGTTGAATCAATAATTAACAATCTTCCAAACTAGAAAGGTCCAGATGGGTTCACTGGTGAATTATGCCAAATACTTCATGCAGAATTTATACCAATTCTCTACAATCCCTTTCAGAAGGCAGAAGCAAAGTGAACACTTAAACTCATTCAATGAGGCTAGAATTACCCTAATACAAAAACCAAATAAAGATATTATAAGAAACTATAGACTAATATCTCTCATGAACATAAGTGAAAAAATCCTCAACAAAACATTAGCAAATTGAATCCAGCAATGAATAAACAGAATTATACACCATGACCAAGTGGGATATATCCCAGGTACACATGCATGGTTCGTTGGATGTTCAAAAATCAATCCATGTATTCTATCATATCAACAGGCTAAAGAAGAAAAATCACATGATCATACCAATAGATGCACAAAAAGCATTTGATAAAATCCAAAAGCCATTCATGACAAAAACTCTCAGTAAACTAGGAATAGAGGGGAACTTCATCAACTTGGTGCAGAATATCCACAAAAAAACCTACAGATAAAATCATATTTAATGTTGAGAAACTGAAAGTTTTCACACTAAGATCAAGAACAAGGTAAAGATGTCCCCTCTCACCTGCTTTTCAATATTGCACTGGAAGTCCTAACTCATGCCTACAGTTTGAGAGGGGAGAAATAAAACAGTCTTTCTTCACAGATGACTTTATCATCTGTATAGAAAATGCTAAAGAATTGACAAAAAAATTCCTCAAACTAGTAAGCAATTATAGCGAGTCTGCAGGGTACAGGTTAAATACAAAATCAATCCCACCTAAAATCCCAGCAAGTTATTTTGTGGATACTAACAAACAGATTCTAAAGTTTATATGGAGAAGCAAAAGACCCAGAAGGGCCAACTCAGTATTTAACAAGAAAAAAATTTAAAGGACTGATATTGCCTGACTTCAAGAATTCTTATGGAGCTTTCAAAATCCAGACAGTGAGGTATTGACAAAAACACAAGAGACAAATAGATCAATGAGACAGATGGAGAGCCCAGAATATAGTCCACTGATCCTTTAAAAAATTTTTTTTAAAATATTTATTTATTTTTGAGAGAGACAGAGAGACAGAGAATGAGCAGGGGAGGGCTGGGAGAGAAGGAGACACAGAATCTGAAGCAGGCTCCAGGCTCTGAGCTGTCAGCACAGAGCCCAATGCAGGGCTCGAACTCACAGACCATGAGATCATGACCTGAGCAGAAGTCGGAGGCTTAACTGAGCCACCCAGGTACCCCACCACTGATTCCTGACAAAGTAGTTAAGACAATACAATGAAGCAAAGACCAAAAAAAAAAAAAAAAATCCAAATGCAGACCTTACACCGTCCACAAAAATTAACTCAAAATGGGTCATAGACCTAAATGTGTAAAACACAAAACTATAAAACTCTTAGAAGATCAAATAAAAGAAGAGCTGATGCTGGATATGGTAATGACTTTTTAGATACAACAACAAAGTCATGAACCATGAAAGAAATGATGGATAAACTGGACTTCATTAAAATTAAAAACTGTCTGCTCTGTTAAAAGCATTTTCAGTAATCGAAAAAAGCCTATACCAGAGATGGCAGCGTAGGAGGACTCTGGGCTCACCGCATTCTGCTGATCACTTAGATTCCACCTACACCTGCCTAAATAACCCAGAAAACTGCCAGAAGACTTGCAGAACAGATTCTCTGCAGCCAAGAGCAGACGAGGCCCACAGAAGACGGTAGGAAGGACGGAGAGGCGCTGCGTGCTACATGGACTGGTGGGAGGGAGCTGGGGCAGAGGGGCAGCCCACCAGCCAAGCAGAGCCCCCCGAGTCTGGCTTGCAAAAGTGGAGGGGCTGGACGGAGTGTGTTCTGACAGCAAGCGGGACTTAACATCTGGGAGGTTATAAGTTAACAGCTCTGCTTGGAGAGAGCAGGAGGACTAGAGGACAATGGGAGGGAGAGTTGTTGAGCCCCAGACGAAAGAGCTCAGCTTGGCGGGGAACAAAGGTGCTCGCCAGTGCCATCTCCCTCGCCCATCCCCCAGCCAAAATCCCAAAGGGAACCAGTTCCTGCTGGGGAACTTGCTTGCACCACAAAAACACCCAATGCTGTGCTTCTGCGGACCCATCCCTCTGGCGGCACGTCTGACTCCCTCCCGGTGCCGCAGGGCCCCTCCGGAAGCGGATCACCGAAGGAGAAGTGAGCTGAGCCTGCCCCTCCCGCCCCTGTGCACCTTGCCGATCCACCCCAGCTAATACGCCAGATCCCCAGCACCACAAGCCTGGCAGTGTGCAAGTAGCCCAGATGGGCCACACCATCCCACAGTGAATCCCGCCCCTAGGAGAGGGGAAGAGAAGGCACACACCAGTCTGACTGTGGCCCCAGCGGTGGGCTGGGGGCAGAATTCAGGTCTGACTACACCCCGCCCACCAACGCAAGTTATTCAAGGCAGCACAGGGGAAGTGCCCCACAGTTCCACACCACTCCAGGAACTATCCAAAATGATGAAACAGAAGAATTCCCCTCAAAACAATCTCCAGGAAATAACGACAGCTAACGAACTGATCAAAAAGGATTTAAACAGGGGCGCCTGGGTGGCGCAGTCGGTTAAGCGTCCGACTTCAGCCAGGTCACGATCTCGCGGTCCGTGAGTTCGAGCCCCGCGTCGGGCTCTGGGCTGATGGCTCGGAGCCTGGAGCCTGTTTCCGATTCTGTGTCTCCCTCTCTCTCTGCCCCTCCCCCGTTCATGCTCTGTCTCTCTCTGTCCCAAAAATAAATAAAAAATGTTAAAAAAAAAAAAAAAAAAAAAAAAAAAAAAGGATTTAAACAATATAACAGAAAGTGAATTTAGAATAATAGTCATAAAATTAATCGCTGGGCTTGAAAACAGTATAGAGGACAGCAGAGAATCTCTTGCTACAGAGATCAAGGGACTAAGGAACAGTCAGGAGGAGCTAAAAAATGCTATAAATGAACTACAAAATAAAATGGAGACAACCACAGCTTGGATTGAAGAGGCAGAGGAGAGAATAGGTGAACTGGAAGATAAAATTATGGAAAAAGAGGAAGCTGAGAAAAAGAGAGATAAAAAAATCCAGGAGTATGAGGGGAAAATTAGAGAACTAAGTGATGCACTACAGAGAAATAATCTATGCATAATTGGTATTCCAGAGGAGGAAGAGAGAGGGAAAGGTGCTGAAGGTGTACTTGAAGAAATAATAGCTGAGAACTTCCCTGATCTGGGGAAGGAAAAAGGCATTGAAATCCAAGAGGCACAGAGAACTCCCTTCAGAGGTAACTTGAATCGATCTTCTGCATGACATATCATAGTGAAACTGGCAAAATACAAGGATAAAGAGAAAATTCTGAAAGCAGCTAGAGATAAACGTGCTCTAACATATAAAGGAAGACCTATAAGACTCGTGACCGATCTCTCTACTGAAACTTGGCAGGCCAGAAAGGAATGGCAGGAGATCTTCAATGTGATCAACAGAAAAAAGATGCAGCTGAGAATCCTTTATCCAGCAAGTCTGTCATTTAGAATAGAAGGAGAGATAAAGGTCTTCCCAAACAAACAGAAACTGAAGGAATTCATCACCACTAAACCAGCCCTACAACAGATCTTAAGGGGGATCCTGTGAGACAAAGTACCAGAGACATCGCTAAAGCATGAAACCTATGGACATCACAATGACTCTAAACCCATATCTTTCTATAATAACACTGAGTGTATATGGACTAAATGCGCCAACCAAAAGACATAGGGTATCAGAATGGATAAAAAGACAAGACCCATCTATTTGCTGTCTACAAGAGACTCATTTTAGACCTGAGGACACCTTCAGATTGAGAGTGAGGGGATGGAGAACTATTTATCATGCTACTGGAAGTCAAAAGAAAGCTGGAGTAGCCATACTTATATCCAACAAACTAGACTTTCAATTAAAGGCTTTAACAAGAGATGAAGAAGGGCATTATATAATAATTACAGGGTCTATCCATCAGGAAAAGCTAACAATTATAAATGTCTATGTGCTGAATACAGGAGCCCCCAAATATATAAAACAATTACTCAAAAACATAAACAACCTTATTAATAAGAATGTGGTAATTGTAGGGGACTTTAACACTCCACTTACAGAAATGGATTGATCATCTAGACACATGGTCAATAAAGAAACAAGGGCTCTGAATGATACATTGGATCAGATGGACTTGACAGATATATTTAGAACTCTGCATCCCAAAGCAACATGGGACATTCTCGAGTGCACACGGAACATTCTCCAAGATAGATCACATACTGGGTCACAAAACAGCCCTTCATAAGTATACAAGAATTGAGATCATACCATGCATACTTTCAGACCACAATGCTATGAAGCTTGAAATCAACCACAGGAAAAAGTCTGGAAATCCTCCAAAAGCATGGAGGTTAAAGAAACCCTACTAAAGAATGAATGGGTCAACTAGGCAATTAGAGAAGAAATTAAAAAATATATGGAAACAAACAAAATGAAAATACAACAATCCAAACGCTTTGGGATGCAGCAAAGGCAGTCCTGAGAGGAAAATACATTGCAATCCAGGCCTATCTCAAGAAACAAGAAAAATCCCAAATATAAAATCTAACAGCACACCTAAAGGAAATAGAAGCAGAACAGTAAAGATACCCGAAACCCAGCAGAAGAAGAGAAATAATAAAGATCAGATCAGAAATAAACAATATAGAATCTAAAAAAACTGTAGAGCAGATCAATGAAACCAAGAGTTGGTTTTTTGAAAAAAATAAACAAAATTGATAAACCTCTAGCCAGGCTTCTCAAAAAGAAAAGGGAGATGACCCAAATAGATTAAAATCATGAATGAAAATGGAATTATTACAACCAATCCCTCAGAGATACAAGCAATTATCAGGGCATACTATGAAAAATTATATGCCAACAAAATGGACAACCTGGAAGAAATGGACAAATTCCTAAACACCCACACACTTCCAAAACTCAATCAGGAGGAAATAGAAAGCTTGAACAGACCCATAACCAGTGAGGAAATTGAATCAGTTATCAAAAATCTCCCAACAAATAAGAGTCCAGGACCAGATGGCTTCCCAGGGGAGCTCTACCAGATGTTTAAAGCAGAGATAATACCTATCCTTCTCAAGCTATTCCAAAAAATAGAAAGGGAAGGAAAACTTCCAGACTCATTCTATGAAGCCAATATTACTTTGATTCCTAAACCAGAGACCCAGTAAAAAAGAAGAACTACAGGCCAATATCCCTGATGAATATGGATGCAAAAATTCTCAATAACATACTAGCAAATCGAATTCAACAGCATATAAAAAGAATTATTCACCATGATCAAGTGGGATTCATTCCTGGGATGCAGGGCTGGTTCAACATTCGCAAATCGATCAACGTGATACATCACATGAATAAAAGAAAAGATAAGAACCATATGATCTTGTCAATCGATACAGAAAAAGCATTTGACAAAATTCAGCATCCTTTCTTAATAAAAACCCTCGAGAAAGTCGGGATAGAAGGAACATACTTAAACATCATAAAAGCCATTTATGAAAAGCCCACAGCTAACATCATCCTCAATGGGGAAAAACTAAGAGCTTTTTCCCTGATCAGGAACATGACAGGGATGTCCACTCTCACCGCTGTTGTTTAACATAGTGTTGGAAGTGCCAGCATCAGCAATCAGACAACAAAAGGAAATCAAAGGCATCAAAATTGGCAAAGATGAAGTCAAGCTTTCGCTTTTTGCAGATGACATGATATTATACATGGAAAATCTGACAGACTCCACCAAAAGTCTGCTAGAACTGATACATGAATTCAGCAAAGTTGCAGGATACAAAATCAATGTACAGAAATCAGTTGCATTCTTATACACTAATAATGAAACTACAGAAAGACAAATAAAGAAACTGATCCCATTCACAATTGCACCAAGAAGCATAAAATACCTAGGGATAAATCTAACCAAAGATGTAAAAGATCTATATGCTGAAAACTATAGAAACCTTATGAAGGAAACTGAAGAAGACATAAAGAAATGGAAAAACATTCCATGCTCTTGGATTGGAAGAATAAATATTGTCAAAATGTCAATACTACCCAAAGCTATTGACACATTCAATGCAATCCCAATCAAAATTGCACCAGCATTCTTCTCAAAGCTAGAACAAGCAATCCTAAAATTCATATGGAACCACAAAAGGCCCCGAATAGCCAAAGTAATTTTGAAGAAGAAGACCAAAGCAGGAGGCATCACAATCCCAGACTTTAGCCTCTACTACAAAGCTGTAATCATCAAGACAGCATGGTATTGGCACAAAAACATACACACAGACCAGTGGAATAGAACAGAAACCCCAGAACTAGACCCACAAATGTATGGCCAACTAATCTTTGATAAAGCAGGAAAGAACATCCAATGGAAAAAAGACAGTCTCTTTAACAAATGGTGCTGGGAGAACTGGACAGCAACATGCAGAAGGTTGAAACTAGACCACTTTCTCACACCATTCACAAAAATAAACTCAAAATGGATAAAGGACCTGAATGTGAGACAGGAAACCATCAAAACCTTAGAGGAGAAAGCAGGAAAAGACCTCTCTGACCTCAGCCGTAGCAATTTCTTACTTGACGCATCCCCAAAGGCAAAGGAACTAATAGCAAAAATGAACTATTGGGACCTCATGAAGATAAAAAGCTTCTGCACAGCAAAGGAAACAACCAAAAAAACTAAAAGGCAACCAACAGAATGGGAAACGATATTTGCAAATGACATATCGGACAAAGGGCTAGTATCCAAAATCTATAAAGAGCTCACCAAACTCCACACCTGAAAAACAAATAATCTAGTGAAGAAATGGGCAGAAAACATGAATAGACACTTCTCTAAAGAAGACATCCAGATGGCCAACAGACACATGAAAAGATGCTCAACATCGCTCCTCATCAGGGAAATACAAATCAAAACCACACTCAGATATCACCTCACGCCAGTCAGAGTGGCCAAAATGAGCAAATCAGGAGACTATAGATGCTGGAGAGGATGTGGAGAAACGGGAACCCTCTTGCACTGTTGGTGGGAATGCAAACTGGTGCAGCCGCTCTGGAAAACTGTGGAGGTTCCTCAAAAAATTAAAAATACACCTACCCTATGACCCAGCAATAGCACTGCTAGGAATTTACCCAAGGGATACAGGAGTACTGATGCATAGGGGCACTTGTACCCCACTCTCAACAATAGCCAAATTATGGAAAGAGCCTAAATGTCCATCAACTGATGAATGGATAAAGAAATTATGGTTTATATACACAATGGAGTACTATGTGGCAATGAGAAAGAATGAAATATGGCCCTTTGTAGCAACGTGGATGGAACTGGAGAGTGTTATGCTAAGTGAAATAAGCCATACAGAGAAAGACAGATACCATATGTTTTCACTCTTATGTGGATCCTGAGAAACTTAACACAAACCCATGGGAGAGGGGAAGGAAAAAAAAAGAGGTTAGAGTGGGAGAGAGCCAAAGCACTCTTAAAAACTGAGAACAAACTGAGGGTTGATGGGGGGTGGGAGGGAGGGGAGGGTGGGTGATGGGTATTGAGGAGGGCACCTTTTGGGATGAGCACTGGGTGTTGTATGGAAACCAATTTGACAATAAATTTCATATATTGAAAAAAAAAAAGCATTTTCAAGAGAATGAGAAGACAAGCCACAGGTTGGGAGAAAATATTTACAAAGAAACATCTGATAAAGGACTGTTATCCAAAATATACAAAGAACTTTTTAAAAACTCAACAATAAGAAAACAACCTGATTAAAAAATGGACCAAAAGCCTTCACAGACACCTCACCAAAGAAGATATTACAGATGTCAAATGAGCATATGAAAAGATGCTCCACATCATATGTCATCAGGGAAATGCAAATCAATACCACAAGGAGATATCACTATACATCTGTTTGTTGACAAAACCAAATGTTGGCCAGGATGCAGAACCACAGGAACTCTCATTCACTGCTGGTGGGAATGTAAACTGGTACAGCCACTTTGGAAGACAGTTTGGCATTTCTTACAAAACTCAAGGTATTCTTACCATATGTTCCAGCGATTGAGGTCTTCGGTATTTAGTGAAAGGGGTAGAAAATTTGTGTTCACACAAAAATCTGTATATGGATGTTTGTAGCAGTTTTATTCATCACTGCCAAAACTTGAAACAACCAAGAAGTCGCTAGTAGGTGAATGGATAAATAAACTGTACATCCAATGGAATATTAATTCAGTGCTAAAAAGCAATGACCTATAAAGCCATGAAAAGACATGGAGAACCTTTACGTGCATATTACTAAGTGAAAGAAGCCAATGTGCAAAGGCCGCTTTTACATACCATCATATTGTATGATTCCACCTATATGACCTTCTGGAAAAGGCAAAACTATGAAGAAGGTAAGATGATTATTGGTTGCCAGAAGTCGGGGGAGGCAAGGATGAATAGGCAGAGCAGAAGACTTGTATAAGACAGTGAAAATACTCATATATAATACTGTAAGAGTAGATACATGCCAAGCAATTGTCCAAACTCAAAGAAAGTACAACACCAAGAACGAACCTTAATGTAAATCACGGACTCTCGGTGATTACCATGTGTCAGGGTTAAGTTCATTGGTTGTAACATGTATAGCATTCTGGTGTGGGATGTTGGTAATGGGGGAGGTTATGCACCTATTGGGGTAGCAGTATATCTGTACCTTCCTCTCAATTCTGCTGTGAACCTAAAACTGCTGTAAAAAAATAAAGTCTTAAAAACAACTTTCCTAGGTCTCCTCCTCCTGTATATTATGCAATATAATTTCAGTTGAGATAGACGTTTTACCTTTGCTCTTTTTAGAAATTATTATTTCAGTACATGTAAGTTTTCCTCAGAAACAAAGATGAACATATCCACATACATTTACTTCTCCAATGATGCAGTAAAAGGTATTTGGAGCTTTAGGGTATCTGTGGCTTCATCTTATAATCTCCAGCTTTGTTTCATGATTCTGCCAAAAATCATTACAAGAATAATTTTTACGGAAGCTCATTTTGGGCTCCAACACACAATTCATATGGGTTTAAAATAACATGGTTCAACGTTTGATATTTGTGTCACATTAGTAACTATTTATGATACTCTATTTAGTCTTTAACAAATGAACATTTGTAAGTGGATGTGTGCAACTTGATAAAGTGGTTAATGTGGCTTCCTGTTCTTCCTTGTGAGTATTTCAAAAAGAAGGAAAACATTTTGAAAGAAAAAAGTAACACTGATTTGATTGGTATGCAGTCTGGGTTGAGAATGTTCCCTGAGTCTGAAAGGGCATAATATCACCATGCCTCGGAAGAGAGTTCAAATGTCCAGGAAATCCAATTCTTTCAAATGTCTGAGTCAGAGGGAACAAGGGCTTGAGGTAAAATAGCAGCAGAGGAAGGGAAAGTGGAGGAGAGTTGGGAAAGTCATTATGGAGATCAACTCACAAGTGTTTGGGCATGGGGAGTGAAGGGAGGGTCCAAGGTTTCATATAAATGGAGAAGGATGGTTCCCGTTCCCCCAAAAGAGACCATGGGGAACGAAAGATGTGTGGGACAAGGTGTATTCAGTTGAATTATATGTGGCAGCAAGATATCTAGGTACATGGAAATGAAAAATGTGAAGTCAGGTGGGAGTGAGAAGTGTATCTTTGGGTGTCAATCACTTTGAGCTACCTGTTGACGCCATGGCATCAGAAGGAATTGCTAAGTGAGAAAGTAAAGAGAGAAAAGAGAAACACTCTGAATACAAATCTTTGGTAAATACACATTTGGAGAATGATGGATGAATCGAAGTCAGAGGAAAAAAATTCAGGGAAGTAGGAGAGGAATCCAGAGAATCCAGCTGGGGAAAAAAGACAGGTGAGCTTTTCAAGTAAAGGGTGGTCCATGGGCTTGGACATGAAGCAAGGACCAGCATGTCCTTTAGAAGGGGAGTTCCCCACCGTGTCTTGCGCAGTCACCAGTAATGCTTCAACAAACACTAGCATCGTACATGAGTAAGGTTAGAACAAAGCTAAAAGTTTACCTCTTGTCTTTTCTCACCACAAAATAATACAAGTTCTCTAAGACTGGCACAGCACATATTTTAGTTCACTTTGTTCTAACGAAATCACATCGATTGCTCTATGTGTCACACCTTCAACACTTAAACAATGCAGTGTACAATTAGAGAGGTGAGTCATAAATGTAGATGCACACAATTGGTGGTTTTCTCTTTAATTATCAGTTTACGTTTACTGAGAATTGTAATTTGACAAGACCTGGAGATGCTATAGGAAATACACTGACCTTTGGTTGGATAAACAATCGGAGAGTTAAAGAAACAGGAAAAGAAAATACTGCCAAAAATTACTCATCTCCTACCTTGCCCTTAACCACATCAAAACTGTATTTAAGAAGACAGAGGACCATAGCATCCCATACATGCGCATATGACCAGTGGTTCCCAGGTCAGAATGGCTGGGGACAGATGTAGGGTCTCAGCAAGTTACTGAATAGTATTTCTCTGACTCTGACCCCACCCCTGACTGTGGATCTTCTAATACTTCTTCAGAGTTCCACTCAGTCATTTGTGGGAAGGTCCTCAGGGCTGTCTCATGTGTGTCCATCTGCTCTGGACCCTGGGGATCACTAATGCAGCCAAGACCTCTAACACCCTGAAAAATGTGGCAAAGTTCTCACAAGTGTATGGCTTACCCCACTTGTGAAACTTTCAATTTTCGACAAAGCAGCCAGCAATAAGGCTTGGAAAGGCAACAATGCAGCTTTGCATTCATAAGGCCTCTTAGGATAGTCATGAAACAGTGCTTTTAATTTTTCATTTTTAATTCCTGCTTTCTCCACTAAGATTCCTTCCTCTAAGACGCATAGTCTCCTCAGTCCCTCTCCCTTTATCCCTATCTGGTTACACTTGGCAGATAAACTCATTGCCTACTTTCCTGAGACTAGAAACCAACAAATGATCAGCAAGTTTTGTTTCAAAGCATACATTATCCAGAAGACTGAGCTGCTTTATTGGAGCAATCCTATGTCATTCAGGTTTATATCTCCTGTGCCTAGTACAGTTCCTGGCACAGAGTAGGTACTTGATAAGTATTTGCCAAAAGGATCAATGAATGAATTATGGACTTTGGAGTCAGACAGAGACATGGGTTCAAACCCCAACTCAGTCATTTATTAGCTTTTGGCATTAGGTGACTTATTACAATTCTCAGTCCCAGTCTTACATGCAAAACAGCAAGAATATCCTGTCCTATCACTGTAAGAATTAAAATGGATATAAAGTGCTTATTAGCACAGTGCCAGACACACATTAAGTGTTCCATAAATAATATTTTCCTTCCTCTGTAGAGAGCACCACATCTCCCACTGTATGGATGCCTCCTGCAGCATCTGGTAAAGTGCTGAGCATGTGAGTGAAACACAATCAATGCTTCCTGCATGAAACTGTAGTAATGGAAGGAAAGTGCAGTGAAACAGCGATAATGTATATTCGTGAGAATTATCTAGCATTGATTTCAATATACTCATTTTCTTCTTGAAACTAAGTAACCCCCTTTAAGAATTTCTTCTTTAAAACTATCCACATTTAGATGAAGATTTAAGCCACAAATGACATGACACTTCCATCATTAGAAAAAGAAAAAAAAAATAGGGGCACCTGGGTGGCTCAGTCAGTTAAGCATCCAACTTCAGCTCAGGTCATGATCTCACAGTTCGTGGGTTTGAGCCCCATGTTGGGGTCTGTGCTGACAGCTCAGAGCCTGGAGCCTGCTTCGGATTCTCTGCTTCCGTCTCTCTTTTTCTGCCCCTCCCCAACTTGTGCTCGCTTGCTCTCTCTCTTTCTCAAATAAATAAACATTTAAAAAAAAGAAATAAAAAAATAGGGGTGACTGGGTGGCTCAGTTGATTAAGTGACATCTGATTTCAACTCAGGTCATGATCTCACAGTTCATGAGTTTGAGTCCCTCGTCAGGTTCTGAGCTGTCGGCATGAAGCCTACTTGGGGGTCTCTCCCTCCCTCTCTTTCAAAAACAAATAATAAATATGTTAAAAAATAAATTAAAAATATATAAACATATATAACACACATATAAACATGTATTTATGAATATATTCATAAATTATTTATACTTATTTATAAATATTTAAAATATACAAACATATATAGATAAATACAAATATATATAAAAATAAATGTGGTGAGAGATTAGGGTGGGATGACATGGGCAGAGGCAAAAAGAGAAAAGAACTTATTTCCTTAAAAGAAAGGGTAAGTTCATTTAAAAGACATAGATGTCTGTTCTGCTTCTTCTCTGTCACCTAGACTCATTCTTCACTCTGCCTCGTTCTCTGACTGAAAGAATTCTTCACTTGTCTGTTTGACACTTCATTTTCAAAGATCACGAAAAGCTTCTCTAGAATTTAAAAATGCAACTGAAACTAAGTAAAAGAAAAATATAGGTGTAAAAAAATAGAAAAATGGAAAAATTACAAGGCAGCTATATTCAAATTATAAACTGAGTTGGATTTCAACCTGACTGTAAGTTGGGAACTTAAGAGTGCCTTTTAAAAAAAATGTTTACTTACTTTGAGAGACAGCACACGCACATGTGTGTGAACGAGCAGGGGAAGGGCAAAGAGAGAGGGAGAGAGAGAATCCTAAGCAGACTCTGTACTGTTAGTGTAGAGCCCTAAGGGGGGCTCGATCTCACAAATTGTGAGATCATGACCTGGACCAAAATCAAGAGGATGCTTAACAACCGACTGAGCCATGCAGGTGCCCTAAGAGTGCTTTTCCTCAATCAACAACATTGTAAAACTAGAATAGTTCTTTTGGACAGTTGGGAAAAAAAGCTTAATTAACTCATAGCCTGTCTAAAATATGATGTTAATTGTGCAATTTCCTAGAATATATCCTATATCAATAAACATTAACAAGGTTATTTCTATTATTACAAACACAGGGCCTCATTGTGTAGCATCAGAAGTTACTGTTCACAAGACACATAGTTCCATAGAACCCCGGTGTATGGTACCCCTGACACTGTGTACCATGGTGGCCCCACCCAAATCTCAGTAATTCACACCCTTAGGTAGTTCTTCCCCAGAGGCCTGAAGGAGAGTCTTACACAGTTCTGAGAACAGGACAGATTGTTTTGAGAACCAGTTAAGTCTGCACATCTGTATAAGACCCCAAGGTTCCTCTAGGCATGGGTGACAGAGGCACAGACATGTGTATTCACTAAGCCCTGGCACACATCGATAATAGTAGCTGCCATCTACTGTACTGTGCTAGGTGTTGTTTCTAAGTTTTTGCACAACTATCCACACCATTACTGCTAATAATGGCTTAAACTTATGGGTTCTCACTATGTGTTATTCATTGTGCTAAATGCTTTACAGGCATTATCTTAACTGATAGGTAGGTACTACTGCTATTTCCATTTTAAAGATGAAAACCTGAGGTGCAGAGAGGTTAAGTTTTTCAAATCACACATAGAACCAAGGTCCTAGAAGGGTTTTTAGGGTTTAAATATCTTACCCAAAGTGAACTAACATGTAGTGAAGCCACAATTCAAAACACTCGTCTTATAATCATTTCTTATGTATTTTGAATTGAGCACGGACCAAAGGATAATTTTCCACATTGAAAGCTGAGTTCAGGAGGTGAACCCCAGGCAACTTATATTCACAATTGACTCACAAATTGAATGATAGCAACTTTGAAAGCATTTATGTTAAATAATAATGTAGTAATACATAACAAGAGCTTGTGTTCCCATGAATTTAACAAATGACCTACTACTATAGTAACGTAGGTATGTTTGGTGTAAAACCTACAGAAGAAAAAGGAAAGACTAACTTGCCACACTTTTTAAAAGGAATATAAATACAGGGGTACAAATCTAATGTTTCGACTATAGTTGCCACATAAGAATAACAAACAAAGATGTTCTGCAAGCATTAGGACAGGAGAGAAATATTGCCATTCAGCTATAAACTGCTGAAAGGAACTCCTTTAACTTAACGCCAAAGCATGGAATTTACAGCATTAAATCAGCTGTAAATTAAAAGGGCAATACAATTAAGGCCATACCTGAATCTTTTATTTGGTCCTATGTGTATAACCATAGGAAGGATAGAATTCATACAAAGATCTATTTATGTATGTAAACATTTAAAAGAAAAAAAGACTGATGTCTAATTAAATTTCACTTTAGTTTTGTGTAAAGAAATATATACTCCCCTACTTCCGAAATCATTCCAATTTTACCTGTTAGTATCTATGATGGGCATACGTTTTATATCTGGTATCATAAATTTTAGGTGATTTATTAACTCCTCTACTAGATATAACACATGTGAGAGTAAGACAGTGCTGAGGGACCTTTTCAATTCTAACAAGTGCGTTGCACGTAGTAGGTGATCAATAACATTTTGTTGAGTTTGTTGAATACGTAAGACATTTTAGCATTAAAACAAAAGCGTTATTTTTGCTTGTTTCCCAGAAAAAAAGAAAATATTTGACACGGACTTACAGAGGCTGGTGGATAACTCGGGATTTCTCCAGAAGGTATTCAGAAATCTGTGCTCCCACTACAGCTCCAGAAGAGGTAAATTTCATTTCTAAGTATTTTCCAAATCGGCTGGAATTGTCATTTATAATAGTGGAGGCATTGCCAAAGGCTTCCACCAAATTGTTCACTTGTAAAATCTTCTCTTGCAGAGTTCTGTTATTAGCCTAGAGAAAATGTCAAGATTGTTCTTTAAATGTAAAAAATTGATTTTGTATATAATAAAATGCCTCTTCTTTGATAAGCACTATATGTAGACATAAATGTACTGAGAGCATATTCCTGGCATACTGCCAGATGTTACAATATCTAGACTATTTTTCCTTTCCCGTAAGTGCATTCACCCACTTGCTTTCTCCAAGGGGCAAAGAGATGTTCTGTACTTTTTCTACTGAAATATAGTTCTGGTCAGTGCTCGATTTACAAACACAATTTATAAGCAGACTATGCATACTGGGGTATACCTCTCATTTTGTTATTCCTCCTCTACTTCCCTGGGCCCCCATCCAAATGCTCCCCAAGGTCAGAACCACTTCCCTTGCTTCCATGGAAGCTGTTAAAGCTGGAAATAAGGGAGTAAAGATAATCTGTCAATTCAGAAGTAGGGAAAAGGGAGGAACTGTGAAAACTGAGAACAGTTCAGAAGTGTGGATGGAAGGGGTGGAACCCCAGTCAAGGTCAGTGGGCCTACTTGGCTGTCCCTCTATTTTCTCCTACCCCATCTCATATATTCCTTCCCTGAAACAAGTGTTATTGTTATAATTAGGTTAAGGAGGTATCAGTCATTCACATCTTGGTAGAAATTAGATTGAGTAGATTATGTTTAGTGTAATACCTGGTTGAGATCAGCTGTGTTAAAGGTATGCAAATTATACAAGTAAGGGAGAGGAGCAGTTGGTATTTCTGGAACACGGGCCGTGTTAGGACGTAGGTGGGCTGGAGTGGGTATTTACAAGGAGGGTTTGGGGGCATATAAAGACTTTTAGTAGCTTCTAAAATAGGCAATAAGGGTTGAGAGAAGAGAATAATGAGCATTGGAACAAGCTTAGGCCTTCTAAAATGGGGCTGGATTTGCACTCATATAAAAGGTGAGAAAGCATCTTTATCCACCTGTATTAACTAGCAGTGCCTTTATTAAATAAGATTAGAAGGACTGCATATTACAAATGTAAATTCAACCCACCAAACATCCTGTTTTGTATCTGGTAAATCTTTATCAAGGAGATAAGTAAAAGATATGATAAGATCTAATATGGGTAGGATTCTGGGAGAGATATATATTCCCAGTTAATATTAAATCACATTTTTAGCTCCTGAATAAGATAAAGTGAGTAGATAAACAGGTTTACTGACATCTACAAAACAAAAGTCACGCACAAGTTAATCCATCATTGACGGGACCCTCTATGCAACCACAAAAGAGAATAGCAAAGGCCCTTGTGGACGTGGACGGTCCTTGAGTAAATTAAGTCAGGTGTTCAAGTCTTCTATGGCAGGATCATATGCTGTGCCTCACCACCCCTCTCCCTCAAAAATCACACTTTTTTTTTCTTCTTATCCTAGAAGTAAGGAGAGGGGAAGTTGATGGAAAATGGGATGCGGAAGGGACTGGGATGACAGTCCTGAGGTAGCACTAGCTTCCTGGTCACTACTGGCTGTTCCAGTTCTAGCAAAGTCATGTTTCTATTTCATACCCACACACGTGATTGAAAACATAAAAACTAGTTAATTGATTTTTTAATACAAGCACAGAAATTTGTCAGTTAATTGATTTTTAATATAAGCACAGAAATCTGTCAACTGATGATTCTGAAAATGAATTAGATTCAATTAAGAAGTTGTTTTGACATGATGAAGCTTCACCCTTTTATGGAGAGATTAAGTCTGTCCTTACACTCACAGTACTTAGAAGATTCTTATAATCATAGTGAGGAAAAATTTTAATAGAATACTATATCGTGTATAACTATGTGGATCATAATAAAAATCTTCACAGGGATCAGTTGTACACAATGGTTTTTTTTTTCCTTAATTTTAGTCATCCTAATATATATATATATATATATATATATATATATATATATATATATATACATATATTTCTTGACTTTATTCAAGGACCCTACCTGGAAAATCAAACCAAGTTTCTATCGCCAACTTCTCTTTTTCAAAAATTAAGGTATATTTTTACACACAGTAAAATTCATCCTTTATAGTGGCTCAGTTGGTTAAGAGGTTAAGCATCTGACTTTGGCTCAGATTGTGATCTCATGTGTTTGTGGGTTCAAGCTCCGCGCCCTGCATTGGGCTCTGTGCCGACAGCTCAGAGCCTGGAGCCTGCTTCAGATTCTGTGTCTCCTTCTCTCTCTGCCCCTCTCCCAATTGTGCTCTGTTTCTCTGTGTCTCTCAAAAATAAATAATAAACATTAAAATATTTTTAAAAAATTTATCCTTTATAGAGCACAGTTCTGAAAGTTTTTACAAACATGTACAATCAAATAACCCCCACTACAAATCCACACATAGGACAGTTTCATCACCTCCCAAAACTATATCGCTACCCTTTATAGTCAACCCCTCCCTCCATCCCCAGCCTGTGACAATCACTGATTTGTTTCTCTCTATAATTTAATTTTTTAATGTTTTTTTAAAATTTTTTTCAGAGTGGGGGGAGGGGCAGAGAGAGAGGGAGACACAGAATCCAAAGCAGGCTCCAGACTCCAAACTGTCAGCACAGAGCCCAACACAGGGCTTGAACCTACCAACCATGAGATCATGAGCTGAAATCAACAGCAGATGTTTAACTGATGGAGCCACTCAGATGACCCTGTCTCTATAACTTTAAATTTTCAGGAATGACATATAAATTGAATCATATAGCATATAGTCATCTGAATCTGACTCTTTTGACTTAACACAATGCATCTGACATTCATCCAAATCTCATCTAATGAGATTCATTCCTTGTATCAATGTTTGTTCCTTTTTGTTATTGAAGAATATTCCACTGTATAGATGTACTGGTTTGTTTATCCATTCCCTTGTTTGGTTGTTTCCTCATTCTGGAGATTATGAACAAAGCCACTATACGTATTTGTCTGTGGTTTCTGTACGAACATGAGTTTTCATTTTATTTGGATAAATAAACTAAGAGTAGGATTGCTGGGCTGGATGATAAGTATAGTTTAAATTTATAAAAATATTCCCAGGGTGCCTGGGTAGTTCATCGGTTAAGCGTCTGACTCTTGATTTTAGCTCAGGTCATGATCTCACAGTTCATGGGTTTGAGCCCTGCACTAGGCTCCACGCTGAGAGCATGGACCCTGCTTAGGATTCTTTCTCTCCCTCTCTCTCTGCCCATCCCCCACTTGTTCTCTCTCTCTCTCTCTCTCTCTCTGTCTCTCTCTCTCTCAAAATGAACTTTAAAAGACAACAAAAAAACCCCAAAAACAAAACTTCCAAACTATTTTCCAAAGTGACTGCAGTATTTTGTATTTCAACAGAAATATATGAGCGTTCCAGTTATTCCCCATGCTTCTCAGCAGTTGGTATTATTAGATAAAAGAAAAAATTAGACATTTTAATAGGTGTGTAATGATGTCTCATTGTGTTTTAATTTGCACTTCCCCAATGACAACTGATGTTGAACAACTTTTCATTTGTTTATCTGCCATCTACATATTGTCTTTGGTGAAGTGACCAAGCCTTCTGTTCATTTTTAAAAATATACTTTTTTTTTTTTAATTTTTTTAACATTTATTTATTTTTGAGAGAGAGAGAGAGAGAGAGAGAGAGAGAGAGAGCATGAACAGGGGAGGGTCAGAGAAAGAGGGAGACGCAGGATCCGAAACAGGCTCCAGCCTCTGAGCTGTCAGCACAGAGCCCGACACGGGGCTCGAACCCACGGACCACGAGATCATGACCTGAGCCGAAGTCAGACGCTTAACCGACTGAGCCACCCAGGCGCCCCTAAAAATATACTTTTATCAGCTAACTCTAGTTAATACATCCTTTTGTTAATTTTTTGTTATTCGATTTCTTATTATTGGGTTTTAAGAGTTTTTTTTTATAATATATATATTAAGGATATAAGTTTTATTAGATTTGTGACTTGCAAATAGTTTCTTTGAGTATGTAGCTTGTTGTTTCATTTTAACAATGTCATTCAGAGAACAGAAGTTCTTAATTTTGGTGAAATCTAATATTTTTCCCTGGTGAATTAGGCTTTTAACATTGAATATAATAACTATTGTAGCTCTACAGAGAGTGAAAATCAAGTAGTAGTAGCTCTCCAACTTTGTTCTTTATCAAATTTGTTTGATTATTGTAGCTCTTTTGTCTTTCCATATAAATTTTTAATTCAGCTTGTCAATTTCTACAGAAAAAAATCCTGCTGGTATTTTTATTGTAATAGCACTGAATCTACAGATCAACTTTGCCATAATGGCATATGTAATGAATCTTTTAATCCATGGACATGGTATAGTCCATTTATGTAGGTCTTCTTTGATTTCGTTTATCCATTTTTTTCCATTTTTCAGCATACAAATTTTGTACATATTTTAGAAGATTTAGATATAAATAGCTAATTTTTTGGTGCTATTGTAAATGAGACTTTAAAATTTCAACTTATAATTTATCATTGCTATCATTATAATTTATCATTATATATATAATACAAATTAACTTTTGTATTACATATAAAATAGATGATATATATATTATATATGTAAAATTGATTTTTGTATATTAACTTCTTTTTTACCCACAAGGAATAAAAGGAGAAAAGTAAAGAAGGCATTTAGTGAATGTGCTGGGGCTAAAAATAGAGAATATCACATTTATAAAGCCTTGCCTACTATAAGAGTGAGAAAAGTTAGAATATCCTCAAAGCAGAGCATATGCTTTTTATTTTGTTTTTTAATATTTATTTATTTATTAACATTTATTCACCTTTGAGAGACAGAGCACAAGTGGGGTAGGGGCAGACAGAGAGGGAGACACAGAATCTGAAGGAGACTCCAGGCTCTGAGCTGTCAGCACAGAGCCTGACACAGGGCTCGAACTCACAAGCTGTGAGATAATGACCTGAACCGAAGTCAGCCACTTAATGGACTGAGCCACCCAGGCGCTCCAGAGCATATACTTTTTATACTGTTTGTTATATTTTAAACTCACAGAGGATAACAAGTGTGTTTTATAATTTCTGTACATTATCAAATGTGGGAATTAGCAAGCATTAATCTAATCAGTTATATTAGGTTCTGAAGTATAACAAATATTTCTGTTAGGATAGAGAAAAATTATACCTTTCCAAGCACCGTCAGCTGCCGAACCAAAAGATGAGCACTTTCAGTCTTTCCAGCACCACTTTCTCCAGAAATAACAATGCACTGCACAATAAGAAAAGGAAACCATGAGAAAAGTTCATCCTCACAAGATCGGGCTTACACATAAGAACCTAAGAAGGCAATTTCTAAGAATGTGAAACTCTCCTTACCTGATCTGAATTATATGTTATCATGGACTGGTATCCTACGTCAGCCATTGCAAAAATGTGAGGAGGATTGGCAGTTCTCTTTGCTCCAATATATAGTTTTGAATGCTAATGGTTAAAAAGAACACATTTTGTGGGGCTTTTCTTTTTGTTTTTGTTTAAATCTTAAATTATTTATAGACAGGACTCTCAATTTTTAAGCAAAATATAAATCAAAATACACTCTCACACCACCAGAACTTTACACACATGTTACACACACATACTACCCATATTTACATGCACAAATCATGCACAATTATGTAAAATAAAGGCCTGATGTAAAAAAAAATCCAGAAATAGGATGTGACATAATAAAATATAATATCACACTGGGAGCAGTATTTAAAAGAAGACTTTCTTGGGAGTGCAAACCACTTTCAAAGAAGAAGTTAACGTTTCAAAATACCATTATTTCAGAAAAAAAAAAAACCCAAAAAGCAAAAAAACAAGCAAACAGAAACCCAAAATACTGTAATTTCTTGATTTCGGCTTAGGTCATGATCTCACAGCTCTAGGGATCGAGCCCTACATCGAGCTCTGTGCTGATAGTGAGAAACCTGCTTGGGATTTTCTCTTTCTCTTTACCCTCTACTCTCTCTTTCAAAATAAATAAATAAACTTTAAAAAAAAGTATAGGGATGCCTCCGTAGCTCAGCTGGTTGAGTATCTGACTTCAGCTCAAGTCATGATCTCATAGTTTGTGAGATCGAGCCACACATTGGGCTCGCTGCTGTCAGCACAGAGCCCGCTTTGGATCCTCTGTCCTCCTCTCTCTGTTCCTCCCCCACGTGTTCTCTCTCTCTCTCTCAAAAATAAACATTAAAAAAAGTATAAAAAATCTTTAAGAAATAAAAAATAAAATAAAAAATGAAAAAATGAAAAGGGTGCCTGGCTGGTCCAGTCAGAAGAGCATGTGACTCTTAATCTCAGGATCCTGGGTTCAACCCCCATGTGTGGTATAGAGATTACTTAAAAAAAATTAAAAAAAAAAAAAGAAAAAGAAAAACAGCCTAGCTTAATTCCAGAATACTGATCTGTATTTAAACCATTAGGGCTTGAATAATAGATAATTATATACTCATATTCAAAAAAACACACACTGTCTGATACTAAAAACCAACTAATATGTCAAAAGGAATTTTAAAATTCATAATGACAAGTTTCATAGCCATTAAGTATATATTACCTGTATAAAAATGTAATTATGCTCTTCACTCTCCCATACTTGGTTCAGAGGTAGACAATAAGACACACTTTTGTAAACATCTATTTATTAATATGATACATAGTACAGGCCAGTTACCAATAACTATAAGTAATTAACATTCCACCACATACTTTTGGGAAAAGAAAGACCACAAACCATATCCAGACTGATTCACCTTCTATTTTTCCTATCTCTATGTTTTAGCAATAATTATCTGTTTATTCAAGATATTGAATAAAACTTTCTTTGGCATCATCTAAATTAATTTAAATATCTGAATAGTATAATTACTAGTACAAAGTAAAAGAATGTAAGCCACACCACATACCTCTGTGGAATAAAGACACAGACTCTGAAAAGGATTAAGAGCAATGAGTATATCTCCCACATAGATGTAAATCTGATCTCTGGAATAACACTTCTCAAGTTGCTCGGAGACTGTATTCTGTAATAAAATAAAAATATTTTTTTCTTAAAAATAATTTAAGGGTAGTTACAATTTAAAATGTAAACAGTAATAAATAAAACATCTGGAATCTGGACCAAGGATCAGAAGGAAATAGATATGCTGATAGTAAGAAGTATAACATTGGGTCAGCAACTATCCTTCCACTTGGCAGACATTTTCTTGTTTTGAGAGCCATAGAGGTATGGCATTGTTCTGTGCATTTTCCAAAGGTCACGTGAGATATTACAGGGATATTATATGTAGAAAGCCTTCCAGGAAGTAAGTAAATGTGGAAGATGAAAAAAAAAAAGAGAGAGAAAAACCAATAGAAAAGGGAAGGGAAGATACAGTGAACATGATTTTATTCCAAATCAAGGTTATTTAGTGGCTCTGTAGAATATCTTAGCCCTTTGCTGAGACATTTGGCTTTATGAGGTACAGTGAAATGTGTGGAGAAGTAACTTTCATAGTTGATAAATCATGAGTACATGGAATCAATTTTAATAGTGTCAGAAATCATCATTTAAGACATGACACGAGAATAGCAAAACATCATAGCTCAAAAGAGACAAAAACAAAAGCACAGATAACAGAAACAAATAAACCCAGTGTTTAATATATAGGTCAGCAACATGATGAGTGAAGTCTTCTTTATAATATACAAATCCAGAAATTCACATCATTGAAAAATGTGGTATGAAAAGATTCATAAAGGTGCTGGCAAATCTCTGACTTGCGAACACTACTTGATTACAAGATATTTGATGTTCCCAAGAAAGATTATTTCGAGCAAGTACTTCAGTTGTTTAAGCCACCCTAAATTTACCAAATGACTACTTCTGTTCAGAAGATGTCTCCTGATTGATGAATCTCAAAGGAAAATGTTCTGGCATGTATCAGATGTATTTAAAAAAAAAAAGTTGATCAGGCAGGATGGAGATCCCAACTTGTTATTGAAAAGGAGCTACTTATTTCTCTAATGATCTGATTATCCAGAATGAAGGGAGATGAG
Organism: Panthera uncia; assembly: GCF_023721935.1. NCBI lineage: Eukaryota > Metazoa > Chordata > Mammalia > Carnivora > Felidae > Panthera > Panthera uncia. The sequence goes on along the minus strand of NC_064809.1, from coordinate 23,581,464 downwards.
AGGAAGGGAGGCTGAAGCTATAATTTACTGGCTTGTATTTGTACCTTCATAAGAGATGCTTGAGATAGCTGTGAGGCACTGGGTAAGAAGTAGAATTCACTGCCCTAAAGGCCCAGCTCTCTGAGAGCAGGGGATCTGGGACCCCATAAGCAGGACACTGACCCTAGTTAAGACAGACAGGCTCTTGAGGTTTCCTAGAAGCCTCTGGGTATAGACACTGAGAGTGGAACAGAAGAGGATATAGAAGGAGGATGCCACATTAGAGGTTGTAGGAAGCAGACCATTTTCTGACCTCAGTAAATCATCCCTCTGAGCTTTCTGAAAAGAATTCAGAGGAAAAAGGGTCTGTAACTTATAAGCAACTCATGCTAGTGGGAACCCACACCTTTGTAACCTGACTATCAAAAAAAGAAAAAAAATTGACGTTAGGCTGGAAAGATCTGGAAATTTGAGTTATACGTATTAAAAGTGAAGATGGGAGAGATAATCAGGAAGCTAAGAGACATTGCATACAGATGCTATTCAAACAACTTCCTGTTCATATCTATAAATTAAACAAAATCTAGAATGTTTAAGTTTAATTAAGCCACGTTTCTTACCTCATCCAAAACTTCTAGGGTTGCTAAATCGTCTACATCCTTCAGAGTGGATATTAGTGATCTACTGAAGTTACTTTTCTTGGTGTGAATACGTTCATGTCTGTGGAGCAGTACAAAGAGAAAAATCCTTTCTGACTTGAGAACTTATCACTGATCATAGCGGAAGTAGGTTTTAGATATATAGGAGATTAAAAAAACTTCTACGAAGCTGATTTCCTAAATTCAATGATGACCACTTATCAGAAAATAGCCTAATATATTTTATCTGTTTTCTCCTCTCTATTGGAAAATTACAACATGTCAAGCTTACCTCACAGATGATGAAAAGAGTCCATTAATTCTATCAAGAACTCTCCTATATATAATTTGCTATGTGTGACTTGATCTGTTACAAATTGGTGAGATCTGAATTCATTAGATTTCCAATTTTGTCTGAGGTAGTGTCAGACCATTGGTGGCCAAGGAATGGCAACATTAAAAATTATTATTCATCAATTTTTAAGAGAAATACAAAATAAACCCCATTGTGAATTTTCAAATGGTTAGACGTACGTCGAAAATTGGTTTCAGGCACTAGGAATTTATTTTCAAAGGAAACATTTCAGCAACTTCAGAGAATAGCCAAAGGTTCTTGATTTGACATGAAGGCTGTGGAAGCTGCTGAGATAGACACCATGGTTTGTTTCAACTTTTCTGGCTATGAAATTCTCATCTACTTGGTGTTTTGAACAAAACTGTATTTTCAAGGTTTATTTTTGGAGATACAGTAGACTTTTGAAACAATGTGGGGTTAGAGTTTCCAATGCCTCCACGAAGTCAAAAATCCAGGTATAACTTTTGACTCCTCAAAACTTAACTATAGTGTTGACCAGAAGCCTTACCGATAACATAAAGTTGATTAGCACATATTTTCTATGTTATACATATTTTATTCTGTATTCTTACAATAAAGTAAGCTAGGAAAAGAAAATACTATTAAGAAAATCATGAAGAATAGGGGTGCCTGGGTGGTTCAGTGGTTAAGTGTCTGATTCTTGATTTCAGCTCAGAGGTCATGATCTCATAGTCTGTGAGATCAAGCCTCACGTTGGGCTCTGTGCAGAATTCTCTCTCTCCCTCTCCCTCTGCCCCTCCCCTGCTCACACGCTCTCTCACCCTCAAAATAAATAAAATTTAAAAAAAAGAAAATAATAAGAGAAAATACACTTACAGTGTTATATTGTATTTATTGAAAAAAATCTGCATACAAGTGAACCAGTGCAGCTCAAGCCCATGTTGTTCAAGGGTCAACTGTACTTTAAGCATTTGAATTTGTCCATTCGTAAAAGGAATAGACTATGAGGAATAACAAGAACCATACCACTTACTCAGTAGACTTTAATGGTTTCTCATTGCTTAGAGAATTAGGTCACTATTTTTTAAATTTTTTAATTCCAGTGTAGTTAACATAGTGTTATATTCATGTCAGGCATACAATATGGTGATTCAACAATTCCATATACTACTCAGTGTTCATCAAGATAAGTGTTACTCTTAATCCGTTTCACCTATTTCATCCATGCTCCCACCTACAGCCTTCTGGCAACCATCAGTTTGCTCTCTATAGTTAAGAGTCTGTTTTTTGGTTGGTCTCTTTTTTCCTTTGTTTGTTTTGTTTCTTAAATTCCACGTATGAATGAAATCATGGTATTTGTCTTTCTCTGACTAGCTTATGTCACTTAGCATTATACTCTAGTTCCATCCATGTTGTTTTGTTGGCAAAATTTCATTCTTTTTTTGGCTGAATAATAGTCCATCACACACACACACACACACACACACACACACACACACCACATCTTCTTTATCCATTCATCTATCAATGGACACTTGGGCTGTTTCCACAGTTTGGCTATTGTAGATAATGCTGCAATAAACATAGGAGTGCGTGTATCCCTTTGAATTAGTATTTTTGTTTTCTTTGAGTAAATACCAAGTAGTGTAATTCCTGGATCATATGGTAGTTCTACTTTTAATTTTTGGGGGAACTTCCATACTGTCTTCCACCATGGCTGCACCAATTTGCATTCCCACCAACAGTGCATGAATGTTCCTTTTTCTTCACATCCCTGCCAACACTGGATGTTTTAGAATTAAGTCACTATTGATAAACTGTCCCCACCTCTATCTTTGGCCAGCCCCTCTTTTGGTTCACTGGATTCTGTCTTCTCTCATTTATTCAAGGATACCACTTCCACTGGTTCCTCTCTCATTCCTAACATCACTCATTTTTCCCTCTCAGGTATTATAGTACTTGTCTGAAAAGAAACAAACACAACACCCTTTCTTGAGTTCCAATTTCTTTCATCTACTCTTTTATTTCCTCGCTTTATAGCAAGAAAAATCCTCAAAAGAATTATCTCTACTTAATTTCTTTTCATACTTTAAGAAAACCCATTTCAGTCAGGCTGCCATTTCTTACTCCATGGAAATAGCTCTTGTTAAGAACATTAATGGCCTTACACTGCTAAATACAATGGTCAAGTCTAAGTCCTCATTTTACTTAACGTACTGGCAGCATCAACAAACTCCTTCTTAAATATACTTGTTTTAGTGTCCTGTACACTTCTCTTGATTCTCTTCCTTGCCTCACTGGCATCTCCACCTGAGTATCTTTTTCTGGTTCCTCCTCATCTTTCTAACTGTCACGTTTGGGATCTCTGGAGCTTCAATCCTTGTGGTTATTTTCTTCTGTATCTACTCACTTCCTGATTTCAGAGCTTTAAATACCACTTACGCATTGACAACTCTGCTGATCTCCAGACTTAAGCATCCAACTGCTTACTCAACACTTCACTCAGAAGTCTAACAGGCAGACTTAACACATCCCAACCCCTCCTGAATATGCAGCCCCAAACCTGCTCCTGTCCCATAATTCTTATCTCAGTAAATGGTGACTCCACTATCCTGATTGTTTATGTTAAAAAGCTTAGGGATCCTTAGCTCTTCTCTTTCTCTCATATCTTTCATGCAATCTACATACAAATTCCATCAGCTTAATGTCAAAGTCCATCTAGGACCAACAATATCCTACCACCATCACCTCTGCCATATTGCATCCCACTATCACTATCTCCTCCCACCCAGGAAGGTTCCCTGCTGCCACCTTTGCCTTCTACATTCTTCTCAACATTGCAGTCAGTAAGATTTACCCTTTGTTTATATTATTTCCTCTTCAGCTGTATGATGAAACTTTATGTTCACAGCTCACCTCAAATGTCACCTCTTAAAACTTCTCAGCATAATTCTATACATCCTTCAGGACAAATATTTTAGTTATGGCATTTCAGCCCATCATTTGTATATGAGCCCTATTTCCTTAACTAGACTGTAAAGTTCTCTGGGGATTTCTCAACCTATGGAGCTGGAAAAGTTGGATGTCCATATGCAAAAATAAAAAAAAATCTAGACACTAACCTGGCCCCTTTCACATAAATTAACTCAAAATGGATCACAGACCTAATTGTAAAATCCGAAACTGTAAAACTCCTAGAAGATAACATTGGAGAAAATCTTGATAACCTTGGGTTTGGAAATGAGTTTTTAGATATAACACCAAAAGCACCATCCATGAAAGAAAAAAATCAGTAACTTGGACTTCATTAAAATTAAAAACTTCTGCTTTATGGAAGATACTGTTAAAGAACAAAAAGCAAAGCCACAGACTGGGAGAAAATATTTGCAGATCACCCTGATAGAAAACTTATATCTAATAATGGGGATAGTTTTACTTCTATTTTCAACTCTTAGATTCCCCAATTTCGATAGAATTTACAAAAATTTACAAATATACACTTATTGGTATGGATGATTTAGTTAATATTTGAATCCATTATTATTCTGTAAACTCCAAGATGCATGAGACTGTGTGTCCTTGGTTCCCCCTTGTACCTTAGGAACAAGCAGATTATTTAAAACATAGTAGGTCCTCAATAAATGTTAGTTGCATGAATGAGTCAATATATATCCTGTACAATTTCTGGCACAGAATTTCCACTTAGTTGGTCTCCATATTTGCTGAATTCAACAGGTATCATCTTATTTATTCTCCTATTTCCAAAGAGACTCATATTATTTTTGAGAAAACAGAGAAAGAAATCCAATTATCCATTTAATTGCAGAACCCTGAGTTTTTCATCTGTTTTTATGGGCTGATTTGGTAGCTAAAGACTGTTCCTAGAGAATTACAAGAAACAGATGGTGAGGAATATGGGGATCAATATTTGGCTGGCTGCTACACTCACTCTTCCATTCCTGTAAATTCATCCTCTGATGCTTTTGGTCCAAAAACTGAGAAAAGATCTTATTATTGTAATGACTGAAAACCTCAGATGGCTCTCCATTTTCTACAACATGACTTAAAAACTCCTTGGCATGGAATTCACAGCCCTTCACAGCCTTGTCTCAAAGAGCCTTTCCAGCAGCATCAACTATCATCTCTGTACAGAACATTCCCCAATATGCCAAGTATTTCGAGATTCTGTGCTTTGCTCATCCTTTCTCTGCCTGGAATTATTTTCCTTCCATGTCTGGCAAAGTTCTACTTTATCATACAAAGTCAGGCTCAAATAACATCCTCTCTGTGAAGCTTTTGCAGGACTTTGCAGAGAGAATGCACTACTAGCAGAGAAGCTTTCATATTTAAGTAGGAATGTTCATCATTCCTATTGGACTAGGAGAAACTTGTGGGCAGAAACCAAGCATTACTCATCTTTCTATGCCTGGCATCAAGGATACAGATGCATGAAATATGTTGGCAGCTTGAATCACCATACTGAGCCCCACCCAACTAGCCAGTATGCAAAGAATATTATCTCTTCGTGTGACCAACCCTATGTCCTTGTATTTTACTTCATATCCCATAATTTCTGGCAAACCTTTTAATTAAGCCAGCGGGCACCAAAACCTACCTGACATACCATCTTTCTGACCTCTTACCGTAATACGCTTGTAATAGCCACAGAATTCAATTCTGTGATTCACAGTTTTAATGGGAAATATGAAATTTCGCTTTTTTATATATATGTGCCCAAGCGTGCAGAGGTTGTCAGGCCGATACCTGCTGGGGAAAAGGGGAATAACATGCACGGGGGCCTGGAGGCAGGTGGGCATACGTTGTGTTCCTTGGACTTAGCGAAGGGCCCTGTGGCTGAAATGGTGACAGGGACAGTGGTGCGTGGTGAGGCTGGACTCCAGGCATAATGGGAAGCCACTGAAGTATTTCAATGAAGAGGAAGACTGGAAATGATGGAGTAGAATAGCATATTGTGGTAAAGAAAAAAAAATCACTGTACTCTAAAAATAAACATCATCACTAATGTATCACTAAGGGCAGCCAAGAAAAGTTAAAATTCTAGTAGTGAATATTTTATAATTTAGGGTCATATTCTAAGAACATATTATAAATGTGGCATTTCAAACTAGTAGAGAAAGAAAAAATTCAAGAAATTGGGCCAGAACAGCTAATTAAACATTTGGGAATCATGTACCTTATGTAAAAATATATTCCAGGTGGATTAATAAACTTAACAGATTTAAAAATACAATCATAAAGTTCTAGGAGAAGATACAGAAGAATAGTTGTGTAATAATAATGGGGTAGGGATGGAATTTGTAAGTATGATAAGATAGAAAAGAGAATAAAAAAGATGGGGTAGATGTGACAGGATAACAATTTTAGTAGCATAATAAAAACACAAGCTATAAGGAAAATAAAAAAAAATATTTGCAGTGTACATATATGATGGAAAAAAATCAATGTTTAATATATCAAGAATTTTTGAAATTCAATAAAAAGAACACTGAAAATGAGATACCATGAGAAAGTAGGATTTTAGGCTTTTCTATTTAGATTTGAGAAGATAAATCTATCCCTCTCATCATTTCCTAAAAAGACACGTTATCACCAGAAAATACTGAAACCTAATAATCTTCCCTAGATTGATGGCATTAAAACAGCTGAATCATATCATCTCTGCTGCCTCTTCCAGTCCTGGAATTCTATAATTTGTCAACTTAATGGGCTTGATAATTTTGTGTATTGATTAGGTATATTACCTAGGAGACGGATGATTGCTTCATCATGAAGAGAAAAATGTAGAGTCATTTTCTGTGACTCTAAAAAACTTTTTTTAAAAATCACTTATAAAGACTTTATCAGGGTGATTGTGAAGATGGCTTGGTCCTAGTCTAGAACATGACTCCTCTATTTTCTTTTCAATTCAACTCAAGGGTAGAGGGGCTGAGGGATGCAGAGCCTGGTTGAACAGGTGACAATAATGTGTAAAAAGTCAGGGTGGATTATGGATTGACTGAAAAAGTATTAGACACTGAACTAAATTCTGAGATGCTTATATAGAGAATCAAAAATTATTTCTGGGAGTACCTTGGTGGCTCAGTTGGTTAAGTGTCTGACTCTGGATTTTGGCTCAGGTCATGATCTCACGATTCATGAGATCAAGTCCCACGATGGGCTCTAACAGTGTGGAGCCTGCTTGGGATTCGCTGTCTCCCTCTCTCTCTGCCCCTCTCCCAGCTCACACTCTCTCCCTCAAAATAAATAAATAAACTTTAAAAAGTTATTTCTGAAGCTATATGAACCCTTTCCTTTGTTTAGATCATAGTATTAATGACACCCAAGTAGTATTAAAAGCATGGGCTCTAGAATCAGAATGCTCAGAGAAAACAACAAAAGAGTTTGTGAGGATAAATAAAAATAGATTTCATGTAAGATGTTTATTTAGAATGGGCACTTGAAAATGCCTAACATTTAATAGCTATTATTACTCAAACTGTGGCTCGACCGCTTACTAGCCATGTAGCCTTGGACAAGTAACTTACTCTGCTTTCTCAGATATAAAATGGGAATAATAATCGTCTGTTTCATAAGGTTGTTATGAGGTTAAATTAAATAATACATGTGAAGTGACTCATTCAGTACCTGCAATGCTTAATAAATTTTAGCTATTATTGTTGCTTTTATGGTCATGGGTTCGATCTTCATATACTTTATATTTAATATTTGATTTTAATTTATCTTTAATTATACTATAAATTATTTCTATTAATTTTATATTTAGTGGTCTCCATCTCTTCCCACTCCAGATACCCTTGTACCTTCAACAAACGTAACTTGTAAATACATGACACTGGACTCAGCATAAACCAAGCAAGAAATGAGAAGAATCTGGGCCCAGGTCTTGCTGATGGAGGATTCATGAATATTCTTGTTTTCTAAGGATTTCATTGTGTTTATTGTTAAGTCCTATGTATATACCCTGATGGTAGCATCTCAGCAGGAATTATGCATTCTATCAGATGACAGGGAAACAAGCAAACTCTTTCTTTTCTTCTCCTCTCTATTCTCACTGCAGTGTCAAGGCTGACTTTAGAGAACAGGGCTGAAGCTTAGACGGTGCACTGTGAAAAGACACACAGCTGCCAAGCACATCTTGGCTCCAGCACACCCATCTCCCTGACCATTTCTTGCTGGTCAGGGCAGAGTGGTGCTCTCTGCCAGGCCGGCTTAACTGGAGAAGGCCCATGGTCGCTGCAATTGCCTATCTGTGTTTCTCCCGTATCTGTATTTCTGCACCATCAGTTACTGTTAGACAGGGCCATTGGAATGGGCTGCTCTGGAAAGCATGGTCAACACTGCTGTCACTTGGTTGGGTCTTAACGTTTATGGAGACAAAGCGAAAAAAACCACAACAGTTTCAGCTGTCATAACAAAGCACTAGTGAGTGGCTCACATTTATTATATTCTTTCATGTGGCACTGAGGCATGATTAGTTGCATCAGTGATATCATTGTTCAGCTTTCAAATTAGCTTAACATTTAAAAAGCTACCCAATTAACAATGCACAAGATCACAGGGTGTAAGAGTGAGAAGAACAGGTAAATATATTACAGTCCAATTTCCTCCCATTTTATGAATTGTCAGCAAGCCTGTGATATGTCCAACCTTTTGGCAAAACTCAAATGAAGCAGATGATATGACATCTCCATCCTGTTTGGGTTTGTTAGGCTTTCCCCCTCCAAACACAAACAAACACACACACACACACACACACACACACACACACACACACCAGGTAGAGCTTTAAATTATACATGTTTCAACATCTATTACTGCATTCACTCATTCAATAAATATTTAAATTTCTACAACATCCAATATATTTCAGGCAATTCAGAGCTGGGCTAAAGCTATGAGGAAAACAGATAGGGTCACCTGCTCACACAGAGCACACACTCTGATGAAACAGTTAATAATGTACATATAAACAAAAAAGTTAAGATAATCTAGGCTAGGACTGATATGTTTGGATAGATTCATTTTCAAAGAAGAAGATGTTAAAATCAAGGATGTAGCTGTGGCTATTGCTACAAATATTACTCAATTAATTGATAAAGCTGTATTTGCTCACATGGGTTTTGAAAATACATAATCATTCACAGTTAATTAAGGTATATACAACGGGTGTATAAAAGCTTTCTCCATAAGTTAAACATCTTAAAAGCTATTGAAGTTTCAATGAATAAGAAAAAAAATGTATTCTATGAATGAAAATTTTAAAAAGATCGGCAACTGAGAAAATCTTTTACATCTTACATGTCTCTTTTGGTCACTAATGTATCCTAGGGACCGAAACAGTAGCTGGGAGATAGCAGGTAGTCAATAAATAAATGTAGATTGAGTAAATGAAAAAGCAAATGATTATCTGTCAAAGTAAGATATTTAGTCCAATCTTCATCACTACCTTAATATGATATCCATGCTTGTTTGAAACAAACTTAATTCTTTGGAGACTGTATAGATAAAAACTTTGAATTTTTCCCAGTATAATATTAGGTATTTTTAAAAATGAGTAAGTACACCTAGATTTCCAAAAGAATATGTAAATGCTTCTATAATTTCATACATTAGTGAATATCTAATCAATCACGATTGCTACTATTTTGGTGAACCTTCATTTTTCTGGTGTCTAATCTTTTAAACAATGCATACAACAATTTGTTAGATCTAACTACATACCAAGTATCAGACAGTAGATTGTAAGGCAAAATTTTTTAATAATTAAGAAAATACATGTTTATAGAAAGTGAAAGCTATAGATTTCAGAAGTGCATTTTCTTTAGAATCCTCTCATCTATGTCATTTTTCAATCCAACTCATATTTACTGAGACCCTGCTCTGTGCAAGGCACTGTCCTAAGTGTTAAGGGATTACTGTAGGTGAAAAGAGATCCAAACCATATGTTCAATGAGTCTCAATCAAGTGGGAGCTATAAATACATTTAAAACAACACAAGACATATGGCAAGTGCCAAACTGAAGTTAAATTAAATAGCAAGGAAGCAATAATCCCCTTCTGGTGAACAGGGAATGGTGCTCAGCAGATTTAGCATTCAGTCTTGGCATTTGAGTACGGATAGGGTTCCACAACCTGAGGAAGAGTATTTGTATGTGGGTGGTGACTGGCAGGTGGTCAAATCTGAGAGAGAGTAGCATGTGTGGATTGACCAGAGAGGGCATGTGCCCCAGGACAGTGACAATCTACTGCAGCCAGAAGGCAGAGTGCTAGTGTGGGAGAGGCTGGAGGTTGAGGAAACTGGGATGGTGGAGGGCATGACTGTTGAGAAACACAGAGGTCTTCAATGCATTCAAATTCCAAATATCCAAAGAGCAAAGCACACTCTTCTGCAACAAAGCCTAGAACTCCTCCAGCACTTGTCTCACTGGCTGACCCATCATCTAATTAACTGCACACACCAGAAATCTCCATCTCTCTAACCTCCTATATCTACTCCATCACCAGATTATGTCGTTTTCATCTCCTTAAAATATCTGAAGTCTTCATTTCTCTCCATCTCCACTGAGGAGATGAGAGCCCATTAACCAAGGTTGGAAACAGTGAGAAAGACAGGGAAAAAAATTGATGTCATGAAAGCTCCAGAACACATGTAGGAACAGCTCAGAAAGGTTGCCTGGAGTTGCTGACTTGCCACATGGGTAAAAAGGGGCATTTCTTACAAATGAACAATATTCTGCTCCCTTCTAACTCTTAAACCAAGAGGGTATTGAATAAGACCTCAATGTCTATTTCTGAGTAAAACCTCCACTGCTACTCCCTTGATCTTTAAGTTCCCATTATTCTTATTGGATTATGACAAATAGTGAGAATGACCATATATATATAAATTTAATTTTATTTATTTTGAAAGAGAGAGAGAGAGAGAGAGAGAGAGAGAGAGAGAGAGAGAATGTGAACAGGGGAGAGACAGAGAGAGAGGGAGACAGAGAAAGAGAGAATCCCAAGCAGGCTCTACATTGTCAGTGCAGAGCCCAATGCAGGGCTCCATCTCATGAACGGTGAGATTATGACCTGAGCCAAAATCCAGAGTTGGATGCTTAACTGACTGAGCCACCCAGGTGCCATGAGAATGACCTTTTTAAATAAGTTAGATGTCAGTCTCCAATCAGTACCCTCCAATGGCCTGATGTTACTAAGAGAAAGGCCCCATGTAAACTGACCCGTCCCTACCTACTGCATCAGATCTTGTCACCCCCTGCTCCCTCCTGGCAGGGTTTCAATACTTGGCGCGGTCTTGCCTGAGGGGTCTCCCGACTCTTCCTCCACCTGCAGAGCCACAGGCTGATGCACCTCCTCCATTGGGAGGTCCCGGCTGGTGCCCCTCTTTAACACGGCAGTTCTACCCTCCCCCATCCCTCCAGGAAGTTCAATCCTCCTTACCTTTCTCTGTATTTCCTTTAGTGTATATCACCATCTAACATATTGCATAGTTTACTTATTCTATTTTGCTTTGTTTGTTTTTTCATCTGTTGACTGACTTACCCCTTACTCCTAGACCAGATTCCTGCAAACGGTAGGTTCTCAAAATACATTTCTCAAACTAAAGGAGTGATAGGTTGCTTTACAAAATGTTCATCTATGGAGCCAAAGAAATTTTATTATTTTTTTCTCTGATTATAAACAATTGGAATGCTCAAAGAAAAAGTATATATGTACACATATGTTTATACTTCAAGATAATTTCACACTTCTAACATTTTCCTTTTGCCTTCATTTTATAGAATTGGTTTCCATTCTTGTTACTTTATTATTTTATTTCTGAAAGACTTGGAAAAAGCAAAGTCAGAATCCTTCTATAAGATTTTTGTCCTCTTGTGTAAAGTACAGCTTGTTAAACAGATTATCTTTTTCATTTACTCTGTCATACTGAAGAGACATAGTTTCAGACTATAAATATTTTCTTTCTGTGTTGTCAAAGGTCACAAATACCCTTAGGGTGGATATTACAGCTCCACTTGTAATTCAGTTCTACACACTGAAAAAAGAAACAACTATTGCTGCCTGATGTTAAATTTTTATCCTTACTATTCAGTTGTACTGTTATAATGCAACAGCTTTATTTGCTTTTAATTTGGTAAAATGCAGTCTTGTAAATACCAAGCTCTATGCTGTAAGGTGATTCAGGAGTCACTGGGGGTTGTACAGAAATCCTTTGTCAAACATAAATCTAATCAATGGTTTTCTTTTAGTTTCCTTATCCATCTTTAAATTCCAGTAACTAAGTCACAACTGTTGGTACCAATGGGTGTACAGGCTCTCACTGGTATGCTTGCGAAGACCAGTTTTTATTTACCTGCACTTGGACCCCTTTGGCCAAGTACGTACTTCTGACATAGTGGGGAGGAGAGCACACACCAGCCTGGCCAGCCAGATCAGGAGGTCAGCTCTGGCAATGATAGCAGTGATGGACGTTCACAGTTACCCAGCAAGCCCCCACCACATTTTTAATTGCGTTTTTCATTCACAGAGCTCTTCCTCTCTCACATATAATTTTGTAAAGATGTGCTTTCATCTGGACTATACAGATAAACACTCATTCATAAAACTTGTAGCACTGTTGGAAGGAAGGATGAAGTGGGAAAAGTGATACATGAAAGCAGAGGAAAATCCCTATCTATGTTAGCATCTTCCTTAATTGATTCTAAATCGTTGCACTAAAGCCCCCTATGATGTTGTCCCTACTATTCTAAATCTCTTTCTACTTTCTCTGTGTGGGTACTAAAGTATATGAAATAAATGAACACCAATATAATATGCATGTTGCTATATGATACTCTGTACCATCATAATTTCATTATTGACACCCTTAAAAATCACTTCTTGATTTTTCTTTTCTCTAATGCCTTTTGCCCATTCATTACCATGACCAAGATTCCATACTCTAGAACAGGGATTGGCAAATTTTCTTTGTAAAAAAAAAAAAGTAGATGAATATTTTCAGCTTTGAAGGCCACATGACCTGGGTCACAACTACTCAATCTTGTCATTACAGTATGAAAGCAGCCATAGATAATATATGAACAAATGACTGTGTTCTAATAAAATTTCATTTAAAAAACTAGGAGGCAGGCCAGATTTGACCTGGAAGCCATAGTTTGCTGACTCTGTTAGGCAAGAGACCCGGGGAAAAGAGAAGGGTCTAGAAAAGAGGGACAGCAGAGGCGCCTGGGTGGCTCAGCTGGTTAAGTGTCCAACTCCTCATCTTGGCTCAGGTCATAATGTCACATTTCATGAGTTCAAGCCCCACAACATCAGCCTAGAGCCTGCTTGGGATTCTATCTCTCCTTCTCTTTGCCCCTTCCCTGATTGTGTATGTGCTCTCTCTTTCTCAAAATAAATAAATAAACCTAAGCAAAGGGGGGGACAGCAGACACTACCAATGATCGGTGGGTCAAAAGGTAGACAGTCTTTTTAAAAAAATAAATGTATTAAAGATTAATGTATGCATGGTGACTGAGAGTGTGAAACTACTTTAAAAAATTAAACCATGAAATGCTTAGTATTACCTTAAAGTCCACAAGCTAGTTGCAGAATAGGTATCTCATTTAAATAATGTGTCCATGAAAGAGGTCTGGGGATCAAGGTGTTAGAAAGTGCCTCTTCTCCAATCACATTGTTTTCTATTAATGCTATAGTTACCAGCTTCCACATAAATAGAAGCTCTCTAGAAATACACACAAAACACTGGACACATTGGTTCCCTTTGGGAAGGGACATAAGTGAGACTATTTTTCACTCACTACTCTTATGCACTATTTCAATATGTATGCATCACCTATTTAAAAAGCAGAATAAAAGAAAATGTAGGTTATGTTCTAGCATAGATTTGATTTATACCTACAAAGCAACTGCATCAAGAAGAAGTATATGATCCTTTACGAGTTGGACAATAGGCACAATCTTACCTATCAAAAGGACTAATTTTATTAAGGCAGTTAGCAAATTTTAAGTAACATAAATCATCTGGTAATCTCTTGGTTCTGGGCAGGGTTAAAGCGTGCCTGTCCACTTTTAAAAAGGAGTCACATATCTGGAGGCTGATGAAAAATCTTCTTGGTGGGAAATCTTGTCTATTTCTGCTGTGAATGTGAGTTCTTTGTGCTGTTAGTTTAGATAGAGTGACCTGTTTTGAGATGTTGAAATAAAACTGACATCTGAGTTTGTAAGAATATTTGATGGCTATTATACATCTGCCCAGGTCTCCTAACATCTTTCTTCTCCTCACTCTTAGCTTAGAGGCAAGACAGTAGTGAAGAGCCAGTTTCTGTGAGTAGAATTTTGTGGCAGAGACGGAGGGGCACAGGTCCTTCAATATGAAGAGTTACCAGTGTCACAATGAGTATCCATAGGGCACACACCATTAGAGAAAATTAATCTGGTTAAGAACAAACACGGCCCTGGAGTTTTGTCTTTAACACATTCATTTTTTTTCTAAGTATAAAAATAAACTACATTCTTTGTTAAAAAAGTTGAAAAATGTCAAAAGTTGTAAGACAAAAGTCACCTATAACCCCATCACCGAGAGATAACCATTGTTAACATTTTAGTGTTTCCTTTTAGTCTCTTTGCTATATTTTAAACAAGTAAACTTTTTCTCTCAGCCTTCTCTCTGGTTAGGATGGATAAACTGTCCCCACTCTGAGCAAAGGCCAGCTCACCTATTTGTTCATGTACTTTCTCCAGGAGTCACTGCTCTATCTCTCCCCTCTCATCTGCATTGTCAACCTCTCCCTGTCAGCCTACAATCTCCCAGCTTTAAAAATCTCTCCTTTGATGCTCTATGCCTTCCAGTGACTGTACCATATCTCATTTCACAGCTGAGCTTCCTGAAATAGTCCATATTCCCTAGCTTTCTTCTTCATATCACCTCTATCCTTTAACTCTCCCAGCCGAGGCTTCCCTCCACCCACTCCACCGAGATAGCCCTTATCAGGGTCACTGAAGAACTTGCTGGGTCCAAACTCAAGTGTTATTCTATTTTTCTCGAATTTTCAACACTATTTGCCAGAGTGGACCATTCTCTCCTTCTTGAAACACGTGGTTCATATGGCTTGCAACAGACCCCACTCCCTCAATCTCCTCTCTCTCTGTCAGGTTCCGAAATGTTAGTGTCTCCCAGAGTTCTGGTCCCCTTCACTTCTCTTTCTAAGCACTCACACGCAGTAACTTCATGCAGTACCATGGCATTTGCTCTATAAGCAAATGACATAAAAACCATTTCTAACACGGACTTCCTCCTTGAAGTCCAGACTCCTATATCCAGCTAACCTACTTAGTAACTCTAGTTTTTTATTTGATTGGCATAACAAATTTAACATCCCCCAAACAGAATTCATGCCCACCCTCCACCCTATTTCAGTAAATATAGAGGAATTATACTATCATCCACAGACCATGAACAACACCCACATTTTAGGCCGGGCTGCCCAGGTAATGTCTAGATAGATAGATACGTAGGTAGGTACGTAGGTAGATAGGAAGAAAGATACAAGTTTTTTGAGAGGAACTTGTGGTACAGTAATATCCATATAAGAATCAACCATGACATAACAGTATTCCATTTCAATTTCTATTCCCAAGATTGGAATTGCCATGGTTAAGTATTTATTTCCCGTTCTTTCCTTCTTTTTGAAAAAAATCCTGAGCATTTTAACTTCAGATTTTTCCCTTAAAAAAAACCCAAAAAACAAAAAAGCAGCTGTATTTACATAAGTGTATAAAAATCTAACTTCAAAGTGAATCATAATCTTCCAAAACTAAAAATTCTATAAATACAGCTTTTTTTTTTTTCTCCCCAGAGATTACAAAACTAAATGGGGAAGCAAACAAGATTAGGGCAGCTGAACAGCCAGAGATAAAGCTTTACGTGCTTGGCAGTAAGAAATGAGGGGCATGTCATTTTGAATTCTACTCAAAGACTGAAATATTGTGCTGTAAACCTTGACTACTATCCTTAAAAAACACTTCTCTCCTCTTCCCCAGCAAAAAGACGGTTAAAAAGTTTCAGCTCATTTAAAGCTAGGTTATGCCAGTAAGTTATGCTCAATTGCCTTATTACTAAGGTCTTTGACATGATGGCAAAAATATATTTAGAGGATTAAAAATGTGAAGACACTCAGGGAAAATAGTATGTCTGCCCTCCACTCACCCTGTACATCTCGCTCTGCTGCAAAAAAATTAGTATCCACAGTGCATGTCCTGCCTCCTATGAGGTACTGCAGAATACAACAGTCAATGTAATTCTATGCAAATGTGACTTTTCTTAGGGCAACAATACCAAAAATGGATGCATTCAAATCCTAGGCCATTGCTAATTTGAAAAAGAAAGAAATAGGTAATAGTACAGTATTTCTTGCAATCTTTATAATGTAGGTCAAGGCTTTTGACAATCCATTAGGTTATTTTTTCCTCTCTAGAATAAAAAATTTTTAAAGGCTTTTAAGAGAAAGACCAAAAGATGCACATGAAGAATCTTTCTGGAAATTTTGTTCTTTTTAGAAAAATGTGTTATATTTTGCCCTCTTTAATTAAGTACATGTACTTGTTGGATTCACAGCATTTTACCCCATGAACTCAAATGTGATCGTTTTCAGGAAACTCTTAAAATAATTATAAAATTATAAGAAAAAGTATAAATATTTTTAAAACAACTGAGTGTCTGAACGAATTTAAGATGTCTAAAAATGGGTGATGCTATCATTAAAATAATCATTTTCTAGAATCACTGCAAAGTTAACATTACAGGAATTTGGGAATCTGATGAAAGCTTTTAGAATTTGTAAAGTGGTCCTAATATCTGATAAAATTTAAATTTCCCTATAAGTAATTAGCATATTTTAATACTAAATGGTAATGAAAAAACATCTTTCATTAACTGATGCTAAAGATATCAAGAAAATGACATAAATTAGTCCACAGGAACTTATAGGAAATATGATAGGATTTCATCCTTGTATGTGTTTCCTGAAAGCATTTTTACGTGAAAGGAACTTTACGTGAAAGTACTTAGGGGGACAAAATTTTCCAGGCTGAATCTGGACCCTGATAATAAAGAATGAATCAGGAAGTACTTTTTACTCTATCCAGCTTTCTGTTTGTGCTAAAATCACATGAGCACAGCTAATATCACAGATGGTAATCTATCTGGGGGCTGTCTTCTATTAACTGAGGAAGTCACAGAAAATGCTGGGGCTCAAGGCGGGGGCAACATAGACTCCCACTCTTGATGTAAGAAGCATCCCAAAATTGTGATAACCTGTAATCCACCACACCCTGTCCCATTTTATCAAGAAGCAGGGCAAGAGTTACTTCAAGTTAAAGATCACAGAGTAACATCATTGTTCCCTACCCTGACCACTCAATAAACAAAAAGGATGAATAGTTGAGAAGTCTCTTTGTTTAATGAAAAACAGAAATGGCCATAGCCCCAAACTATAGTCATAATTGCCAAACACTGTGAAATCTGTGTTAAAATGAGAGAGGAAGCTGAGAACCAACATATAACTCCTTAGACCTCCCATTTTCTGAGTTCTTTATTTTCATTATTCCCTTGGGTAGCTAAATTGTGTCATCGCATGGTTATTTGCAGAAAAGAGATTTTTCTAAAAGAAAGTGAACAGCCCTGAAAGGTGGATTCAATGAGCCTTTGCTCAGAGCTATCAGTTCTAGGGGCATGAGTAGTTCATAGTGGGGAAAAAGTTCTGATGAGACCCAGTTCACACGCAGGAAACCAAGGCATGGGAGCTGGAGAAGACCATGGGATTGACCTATCATCTTCTAGTCCAGCAGAGGGTGGCCAATGGCCAGGGGAAGGCCGGACAAAGGGAAAGAAGCAGCAGCAGCAGTTCATATACTACATAAGGTCATGACACAGAAAGACTGTCATTATGGATTTTTGCTGTGAGCCACAGAGAGCAGAGTATGAATGGTGCTACCTGGGTTTGTACCGCCCAGTGGCTTTGTGCACTGACTTCTTAAATGTTCAAAACTGAGAGAAGGCAAAGAAAATACAGATTTGGTGAGAGGATGTTCAAGAGAATACAAACTGAAGACTTCTCAAATCATCCTTCCTCCATTCCCACTTTTTTATTTTTGGCTAGAATGCAGCTATTTCCAATCCCACTTGAGAAGACATTCGCCACCATCCATACATTAAAAAAAATATTTTAATGTTTGTTTATTTTTGAGAGAGACAAAGAGAGACAGAGCGTGAGTGGAGGAGGGACAGAGAGAGAGAGGGAGACACAGAATCCAAGGCAGGTTCCACGCTCTGAGCTGTCAGCACAAAGCTCGGTGTGGGACTCGGACCCATGAACCGTGAGATCATGACCTGAGCTGAAGTTGGATGCTTAATCAACTGGGCCACCTAGGTACCCCTCACCATCCATACTTTTAACCAAAAAAAAAGAAAAAAAAAGAAGAGGAATAGTAGTTAAGGATTATAAGCAAAAGGCAAATGAAGAACACATACCACAGAAAAGAATCGCAGAAAAAGTGCAAACAAAAAGTTCTCTATCCTTCAGAGATGTTTCTTATATGATCTTCTCATTTAAAAGGAACAATCCAAAGATTTTTTTTCTCTTGGAAGAGATGGTACAAAGCTTTAATAAAGAGATTCTAAGACAACAGAAAGAGACAAAAACTGAGTTGGCTGTGATCAGAAAAGGACTGGAGGAAAAATGATGACAGAAAAAAAGAGGCAGAATAAACATGACTGAATTCACAGACAGGGTCAGGTACCTGGGTCAAGTACACAAAATGAAAGAGAAAAGAACACAGGTTCAATTGGCTCTCATGAGGCAGCGTGAACTGGCTCCCGCACATCACAGGGTGTAAGCGAAACTGACACAGAAGGACGGTCACTAAGACACGGCTTGGCGAAGTTGCAAAACACCTATGGACATCCTGCAGAAGAACTGGCTGTGGACAAAGGGAGGAGTCTCCTTGCCTTGGTTCCCTCAACAGCAACGCACACTGCCAAAGACAGAGTGGAACAGTGCCTGCAGTGTCTGGAGGAACAGAAAATGCACACCTAAGCATATTTTACCCAACTAAACTGAGTTTCGAGCTCAAGCAGGCAAGAATTTAGGGTTTGAGGCTTTCTGGAAATAACGATGAGACGACACAGTCTTAGCTCCCCAAGAGAATAATTAAAATAAGGCACTCAGAAAAGGGAGGGTATAATTGAAAAGACTTGAGGTGAGCACTGAATCAACGTAAATACAGAAAAAAGATTAGACATCCCTAGAAAGCATGCTTATAGACAGACCATGAACATGAAGCATTGACTACATAAAAGAATTGTGTAACAGTCCCAGGATGCAGAAATCAAGGAGGTGGGAAGAAGTGTAACTGTGCTAACTCCATTCTTCAGAGCAAGGAGGTAGCAGATACTGTCTAGAATCAAATCAAAATGAATCTAACCTTTAAAACCAAAAACTATTGAGGTGAAGAAAGATAAACATTTATCTGACTTTCAACAATTTCTTCTTTTCTGCTCTAAGTTTCTCTTTCTTCTGTTAAATATTAGTCAAATACTTAAAATAGTATTCATACAGTTCTGTAAAATGTAACCATTGAGGGAAATTGGGTAATGGTACATGGGTCTTCCTGTACTATTTCCTATAGATGCATATAAATTTATAATCATATCAATAAGAATTTCAATAAAAATAGTATTTATAGAATAATTCCATATTTGTAAGAACTTTCTCTCTCTCTTGCTATACACACACACACACACTCACCAAATATTTATGCTAGGTCTTTTATTTTCTCTTGATGCTGTGGTTTTAACTGATTACCTAAAACTTCTTTATATTTTTATATATTTATTGGGTTTTTAAATAAGTAAGGGGCACTTTTACAAATAAGCTAATATTCATATTCATTATTCTTTCAAAAGAATTAAGAAGCAGAGAGAATCAAAATACGTTTCAAAGCAAAGGGTTCCAACCACTGGCATCTGAGAAATGTAATAGAGTGAGTGAAGCAGGCAAAGATAAGTGGGAGCATGTGAATAACTGTGTTGCCACAACTGGTAAAACCTGAGTGATAATGAGAGCTCAGGCCTTATAAGTCGAGGCTTCAAACAGAAAATGCAATATTCTCTTGCAAGAACAAGTTTCTGTGTTCTAGAACTGCATGTGTTGCTTAGAAAACAATGGCATGACCAAATCCACCCAACCCATAACTTCCACTATCAAAAACGCCTCTATGCAACACATGATTTACCCCCAGGGTATTAGTCAGATTCTCCTGATGAATGAATAACTGAATTTCAAGAAACAGCCAAGAGATGAACGTGAGAACTTTGCTTCGGTGGTGTTATCCTAAAAGAAGGACCGTGCCACACGACATCATCGAGATGATTTTAGGAACAAATGAGATATTAATGTAAATTTTACCATTTTTCCCCCCAGTCCCCTTTTTGCTTCTGCCCCTAACCCAGTAAGGGAACTATAAAAAAAAAGTTTTCTCTAGAAAAAAATTTACAACCCTTCTCTCAAAATAAACCACCCTTTCATGTTGTGTCTCTTTTTTTTCAAAGCTAAGTAATAAGTAGTTAAGTGCACTATTAATTGTGTCTATTAAATATATGAAGCCAGCTGAGGGCTTTCTATTCCAGATCTCAACCCAAACTCTTCAAGTCAAGATAGAAAGTTGACCCTCGGACAACCTGGGTGTGAACTGCATGGGTCCACTTATATGCAAGTTGTTTTCCAGAAATACGGGACAGTACTGTAAATGTGTTTTCTCTTCCTTATTATTTTCTCTTTTTTTTTAATGTCTGTTTATTTTTGAGAGAGGGTGATACAGAGTGTGAGTGGGGGAGGGGCAGAGAGAGAGAGGGAGACACAGAATCCGAAGCAGGCTCCAGGCTCCGAGCTGTCAGCACAGAGCCCAACGCAGGGCTCGAACTCACCAGCTGTGACATCAGGACCTGAATTGAAGTTGGATGCTCAACCGACTAAGCCACCCAGGCGCCCCTCTTCCTTATTATTTTCTTAATAACATTTTATTTTTCCTAGGTACTTTGTTGTAAAAATATATGTATATATAAATAAATATATGATACATACAATATGCAAAATGTATTAAATGACTATGTTCTCAGTAAGGCTTTTGGTCAGTGGTGGGCTCTTAGTTCAGTTTTGGGGGAGTTAAAAGCTATACTTGGATTTTCAACTGCACAGGGGGTTGGCACCCCTAAGCCCATGTTGTTCAAGAATCAACTATATATTTATTGAGATCTTACTGCATGCAAAGTCCTGGACCCCACACTGGAGATACAAAGATGATTAAGATTCACAAAATATATTGTATATAAGTACCATTAAGTGATGGTGATAACTTACACTGTGTCAGGTCCTGTGCTTCATGTGTTTTTAGGCATAGGCTTCACAGCTCTATGGGGTAGGTATTATCAGCGCTCCCATTTCATAAACAAGGATTACCTGGATCTAAGAGAGGTTCAATAACTTGCCCAGAGTCACAAAACTAGTACATGGCAGAACTGGTATACAGAAGGATGAGGACTCGAACCCAGGTCTATGTGACTCTGAAGCAGGAACAAAGGGCTGTATGACCACAGAGGACAGAAGATGTAAACATGTGCTTGGGGCTTTGGCGAAAGGTGTCTCAGAAGTGCTGAACTGACTTTTGGAGATATGGTTTTGAAGTATATTTTCAAGGAGAGAATGAAGCGGGGGGATTTCAAGGAGAGAACACTGCATGAGCCCAAATGGAGAGGAACAAAAATGCATGGCAGGGTCAGCAACCAGAAAGTGGCCTGATGGCCAGGGGAAAGATACCAGGGAAGGGATGGATATGGTGGTCATCACAGGCCCACCTACCATCATCAGTGACATGATGGGAGCCTTTGAGGGTTTGCCATTTCAGATCTCGGCAAAATCAAGGACTGAAAAATAACATAATGCTTAATGAAGTCTTGGAGCGTGGTATACCTTCAAGTAGTAATTACCAGAGAAATGGGACAAAGTCTTTTTTAAATTAATGCAGTTTTGTTGGCCCCTGCTGATAACTTGCTTACCAATAACAAAGGCAAATCCTTAAACTCATCGAAGAGATGAGGGACACTTTTCAAAGAAATGAAAAGATCACGATGTTGATGATTATCAACTCACGTCAAGCAGTCACTAAAATAGGGTTGCTACAGGACTATATCCCAAATATTTCAAAGATACTGTAAATTAGATTGCCATTTCAAACTCAGTTATTTCTATATTCTACCCTCTTAATTAAAACAAAGAAGTCTGGGGAAACACAAGCAAAGATTTATTGACCCTTGAATCCACTACTCAGTAATGTAAACTCCAACTGCAGTACCTCAGAGAAGTTGGGTTATACTGGAAATGCCCATTACGAGTAAGTAATACAAAGCAGCCCAAAAAGTCTGACAGAAACTCTTTGTATCATCAGTTTTGTGGATTTCTACTACTAGAGAGGAAAACAGAAACTAGTAAGAGTACTGGTTTGAAAATCATGGGCT
Organism: Panthera uncia; assembly: GCF_023721935.1. Lineage (NCBI taxonomy): Eukaryota > Metazoa > Chordata > Mammalia > Carnivora > Felidae > Panthera > Panthera uncia. The sequence goes on along the minus strand of NC_064809.1, from coordinate 23,558,939 downwards.
TTGAGCGACAGCCCAGCACTGACCATGAACTGGCTATTGAATTGGCAGGATTCCATTTTTCTGGACTTTAGTTTTCTGGCCTCTCAAATAAGGAATCAGAAGAAAAGTTCCCTTCTAGCAATAACAGCCTATGCTTGTAAGATTATTCTCTGGAGAAAAAAAAAAGCAGCATAATACAGAGAAGGACTGAAGTAGGTATTAGGACAAATGGGTTCTGGCCCCAGCTTTTCTGCATGACAGGATATATAATGAACCTGAACAAGTCTTTTTTATCCCCCTTGGCTGATGGTTTTACCCTTTCCTTGATTTTTTTTTTTACTCTGTACAGCATTTGACTCTGTTTGAAGCATCAACGTAACTAACTCCTAGGAATTATTTATAGCTTCTTAGTACGTTTTAACAACTTCTTCTTCCTGTTTATTTGAATTCCTTTATTTATTGCAACTTAAAAGCTGAGACACTCATAACGGTCTTCCTAAGGGATACTTATTCAGTAGCCTATTCCTTATAAAATTCCTTCAAGAGACTATGCTTTAAAAGGTATTTAGCTCTTACTTGGGAACTTTTGGGCAAGAGGAAGTAGTAAAGAAAAACATAAGAAAATATTTCAGGCCGGGAAAGGTAAGTTATAATTTCTTTTCTAAATTTTCTGGCCCTAGATGGGCCCTTAGCTTAATATTCCCCGGGCTTAACTTGTCATTTTCTAAGTTTCCTATCTTGGACAGACACTGCCACCAGGTCATGCCTTAATGAGAACTTTCCTCTTATATTTCATATGGACAATTCCTTTACCCTCTCATTTTGGCCAAGATAAAACTGGAATTTGCCAAGATAAAATTTACTTAGAATATAAGCAGTCACACACAGACACACACACCAAACAATGAAAACATCTCACAAATCATAGAAATAAACATGTATGGATACATTTGTCATCTCCAAATAGCCAAACACTAGCCACACACTGTCTTGATCATTAAACATGATGGGGACAGACTTCCTCCACTTCCAAAAAATGTAATAAAGTTAGGAAGAAATACTAGGGACAAGCAAAATGCATCCAAAATTGCTGCCTCAGTCTGTCTTGGTGTATCCATAGTTTACCTTTTACTACCAACAACTAAAGGACGGTGCACAGCAGGACACAGGCAGCATGGGCGGGGGGGGGGGGGGGGGGGGGGCATCCCCAGTGTGGGCTGTCAAGAACACTGGTTATGTCTTGCCTAACTCTCAATGCTCTCTGTGGTCTGCTCTCCAGGGATATCTACAACCATACTTCTGAGTTTTCTCATTACAACTCTGATTAAATGCTTGCCTTTCTGTGAGCGTATCTCCCTGCATTCATGATTTTGCTCTGCTGTTCTTTCTAGAAATCATGTTCAGAGGATGGTAACTCTATTTTCACACATGATTAAGTCCTGTTTATCCCACCCCTGATTCAAAGGCCACCTCCTGGATAAGCCCTCCTGTCCCTATTACCATAAACATTCTCTGCTTCTCTCATAGGACATTGTTTGTATTCCTTTCATGGGATTAAAACTTCTTACTTTGTATAATGGTTATTTACATGCTTTCCTTATCCCTTTTATTAAAAAGTGAGCTCCCAAGTGCACAGACTATATATGCTTTAGCTGTCAGACCCCTGTGTAACGCGCGATCTAGAGCTTTACACAATGGCCTCGATAAATATTGAGACAACACTGGTATTATCTCAATCAATGATTTCCATGGTAGCAAGGATTATATCACAATTGGTAGTGGGTTGAATGGGGGCATAAGAAATTTAGTCATGCTATGGACTAAAAACAGAAAGTAGGAGAGAAGAGTATGTCAAGATAATTCCTAGATTTCTGGTTGGCATAAGGAATTGAGTAGTGGTACCATCAATAAGAAAGTGACCAAAGAACTAATTTTGGGTGGGACAGCATAAGTTCAATTTTGGACATGTTCAGTTTGAAGTATCTTTGAAATATTCATGTGAAGATGGGAATCAAAAGAATGGTTATTCTAAGAGCAGCCAGGATAAGCATTGTAAAAGTCCCACATATTAAGGGAAATGAGTAAATGTTCCAAAGGGTGAATAATTTTCACAATGGCATAGTTACAGCCATTAGAGAAAAATTATCCTGCCCAGAAAATAGAGAGTAAAATGGAATCATGCATTGTATCACACTGAAAAAGCCCTATTATTACCTCCTACTGATTTTTCTTTCTCTTTCTCTCTCTCTTTTTTTTTTTTTTTGTAAAATCAAAATCCCATTCAAGTGAATTTACATGACATAAAGTCTTATACATAAATAACAAATTGACAGCTTGAACCAGGCTTTTAGAACTGAATGATGAGGTAAGTTTTTAGTTTTTCTTTCATTTGTTAATCCTTTGAGATAAGTCTCAAAGTTACCTTATATCCTGGTTTGAAAACCATATATGCTGGGACAAGTGAGGAGATGGTAAGAACGCCACAAAAACGGCCAGTGTTTTTGACCTAAGAAATAACTATGTTTGAGTTACTAAACTCTTACAAATATTCCTTTTTGCTTCTATAAAATTATATGCAAAACAATTTATACACATTAATCACCACTAGCATATTGAGGGTATCAAGTAAAATATTAAAGTTATTTTGCTTTGTATATACAGCAGAAGAAATTTTTAAGAGTAACATGTTAATAATATAGCCACCACAAAATGATATTATAATTTGGGATTTATCATTCAAGAAGGTGCTGGGCTAGGTTTTTCCTTTATTTGCAAGGAATGCAAATTATACCGTAGATAATATTTTTAGGTAAATGTTCAAGATGTATAAAAGAAAGAATTATAGAAACTTATTTCCATATTGCACATAATGGATATTCATTCAACACTTTTATACTAGTTCCAAAGTGTGAGATGTACTCAGGCTCAAAATACCCTTCCTCTGTAGGAAGAAAGTCCAAGATGGTTGCAAGAAAGGATTCTGCCTCATACACAAAAGCTGGAAGTGAGGGAGAAGCAAGTGTTTCTCACCGCATTCTTTCACCAACAACATGGACCTGTGACCTAAGCATGGGGAACCAGATGGTCTTGTAAGGAATTAGAATCTTGAGGGAGTGAGCTCAAGGTCAGTTTACAAATATTTTGAGGCAGTTGTGGCATTCAAGAAACCAGTGTTGCTGCAGGACATGTTGGGGTAGGGAGGGTGGGTATCAGAGGTGGCCTCTGAGCAGGCAGTTCTTGAGGGAGGCTATTTGAGGTTTCCTTTGCTTCAGCCTAAGCCTGGCTCTGCCTTCCCCTCAATTCTCTGAGCCATCCAGTATTTTTCACTCAATTGCTTTTCTTCTTAAATTGGCTTGTTTTTAGTCAAGAATGCTGAATAGTACATTTCAATTACAAATGACTTTCATCTATTCCCATTAAATCAGGCAATTGAGTACTTTGAAATTCTGCACTCAAAAGTAAAACTTTCCTTTTAAAATACCTTATAAATTAGGGGCGCCTGGGTGGCTCAGTCGGTTAAGCATCCGACTTCGGCTCAGGTCACGATCTCACACTCCGTGAGTTCGAGCCCCGCGTCGGGCTCTGGGCTGATGGCTCAGAGCCTGGAGCCTGCTTCCGATTCTGTCTCCCTCTCTCTCTGCCCCTCCCCTGTTCATGCTCTGTCTCTCTCTGTCTCAAAAATAAATAAAAACATTAAAAAAATTAAAAAAAAATAAAATAAAATACCTTATATTTTAAAGTTCTCACTGATTCAGCCTGCACTTAACACTGTTCATTTAAGTCTTGTGAAAAATGTGTTCCCTTGGTTTGGAGCAGGTCACAGAAGGAGTGGCTGCAGGCATGCACACCCTGACTCCTCAGAACAGTTGAGTAAGTTATAAGAGTGCCTTGACTTAACATAGAAAGTCCTTGTATCCATTCCACAGTGCCTCCAACAATGTCCCCTCACTATTATCAGGAAACTAAAGGACTTAGTTTGTGTTCAATTTATTGTAGGACAATCTTCTTTAAACCTGAATTGTGATTTTTAAAAAAGTTATCCAGCCAAATACATACATCAATCCAGTTCCAAAGTGAATATCGTGCACAAAAAATGTCAGCTTTGAGTTAGCTATGTTGATTTGGTACAGTCAGATTTTGGATCAATTTTACCAATGTTGGGACTGTACCAAACCGTACCAAATCAAATAATTTTGCATGATCTTAAAAACTACTTTTTCCCAAGGTGTTGCCAGTGGCGTACCACAGCCTACCGTCCCCCTTCTCCCCTCCCCCTCCTTCTCCTCCCCTCTTCCCCCTCCCCCTCGTCCTCCTCCTTCTTCTTCTTTTTATTTTTGTTTGTCTCAGTACATCTCACACTTTGGAACTAGTATAAAAGTGTTGAGAGCAGGAAAATATTCCCTCTACCTATGGCATGGAACTAAAATCTGTGGTCAAAAAGGTGTTGTGCATTAATGATTCAAATGCCACACCCGCCCCCTCCAAACGTACACTTGTGAAAGATAAAATTTTTTTAAAAAGATTTTTAAGTAGAATTAAAAAGACAAAGACATTCTTTAAAACAAGGTGAGCATTACAGTGGACCTAACAGGTCAGATATGCCCTGGGTGAGAGGACAGAAACTATAGGCTGAAATGAAGCCACTTGCAGTGAAGACCCTTATCTAGGCTGAGTAGAGAGAATGCAACTGAATGTGGGGAGGGGGTGTCTCTTACCTGGAAGAAAACACTGAAAAAATTCGGCATCTTCTTCCTTTTATGGAGCCAAGTGCCTGAGATGCCATGGGGTCTACTTCCTACTGGCTCTGTGGCCAGATCTGCAATATTCTCAAAGTCCTATCGGGCAGAAAGGCTTCAGAAGCCAGAATATAGCAAAGCAAAGCCTCCAAAATAGGAGTAAAGAATGCAGAAGGAAAGAAAAAGCAGAGCAAAATCTCTCCCATTCAAGATGAGAGAGCAAACCAAAATTCTAAACCACAGAAGAAACCAAATATTAAGGAAACAAATGACCTCAATAATCAGGACAATTCACCCTTATTGAAATGCAAATCAAAAAAAAAGACTGTTACACAGTCTAGACTGTTACAGAGAAAAAGGACTGCATTCACAAAAAAGAAAAATATATTAGCTAGATATGAACAGCCAGATATAAAAAGTCAGATATGAATAAAGAATAAATGTTTATAAAAGATGAGAAATTCTACAAATGAAAAACACAGCAGTTGATAGAAATATCAGCATGAAAAATAAGTATATAGGATAACTCTAGACTAGTCCTAGTTTAAGAATTAGTGAATTGAAAAACAACTTTGAAGAAATTATCCAAAATACAGGAGGGGTGAATAAATGAATGACAAACATAAAATAGAAAATATAAGACACATAAGGTATATTAGGACATTGCAATATTTATCTCTTAGAAGTAGAAAATAAAAAGCATAAGAGAGGACCAATATTTAAAGGAATAATGACTGAAAATTTTCTACAACTGAGTAAGACAGGAGTTTTCATATTCAAAGCATATTCTGAATTCTTTTTTAAATTTTTTTTTAACATTTATTTATTTTTGAGACAGAGAGAGACAGAGCATGAACGGGGGAGGTGCAGAGAGAGAGGGAGACACAGAATCGGAAGCAGGCTCCAGGCTCTGAGCCATCAGCCCAGAGCCTGACGCGGGGCTCGAACTCACGGACCGCGAGATCGTGACCTGAGCCGAAGTCGGACGCTCAACCGACTGAGCCACCCAGGCGCCCCCATATTCTGAATTCTTAACAGGATAAATAAGAATCAGCTTTGTGACTCAGAAACAGAAGTGTTGAGCCTAAAGCAGTACCCAATATACAGTTGTTTTCAATAATTTTTTCTTTATTTTGATCTCTGGAACTTAGAGCAACGTGCTTATAATCTAAACATTGTGTAGTTCAACCATTCCTATGATGCTTGGATGTTGGGAGACAATCCTCAATGGGTCTCTCACATTTCTGGATGTCCTATATTAGCTTTTTTCCCAGACTATATTTCCAATGATGCTTGTATTGTAAACAGTCTTGGAAGTTAGAGATAATGTCTCTCTACAGGACAGAAGGAGGTTGGGTTTGCTGAACAGGATAGTAAAGATAATGACTGCTCCAGGACAAAGTTTGGGCAGGTTTGTTAGCCTCTTCAAGGAGAGGTGTTTCCCAAGCTCAAGATTCCCAAACTGTGAGGCAAACCCACTGTATATACCTACCCATCCATCAGCCCTAGGACTTATGGGGCAAGGACAATGAACATGAATGTAAAACTCATGTTGCTGGCTTAACAAGAGTAGTCAAGTCCTTTGTCTCTGACCCAGGAGTCTCATATCTCCTGCCAATATGCACGAAACTGGAAGGTTAACTTATTAGCTTGCAAATAAAGTAAAACCTCAAATTCTCTATAGTTCTTGACATAGTTCTTGAACACCTTGCACAATGTTGGTACACTTAAATTTCTGTTCATTTTGTTTCTTATTTGTCTGCTTGCTCTGGGAAGAAGGGGTTGTGGCCAACTATGGAACTGGATTCAACAAAGAAGAAGTGATAGACATGTATGAACCCATGGCCACCTCCTCACCATAAACTACATGCCTGCATCCTTCTTTTCTGCAGTTCATTCCACTCACAACATAATGTTTCTTCATTACAGATATATAAGTGCTCTCTCTCCAGCAAGGCTGTAAACTCATACAGGCAAGGACTACTACCTCCAGAGAGGTCTACCATCATTACTCCATTTACTCATGTGAATAAAGCCTGGGCTTTGGGATCAGGATTTGAATCCCTGCTATGCCATTCATTACCTGGGCAGCCTTGTACAAGTTAATTAGCCTATGCTAACTTATTTCTTCTCAGCTGTGAAAATGGGGCATGGGGTGTTCTAGAACATTTCACTCAGGGCTGTTGTAAATCACATGAGATAATATAAAGTCCTAATACAATGTCCCCTTTTAAGTCATGTACTACTTCCTACTCACTTCTCCCAACTTATCCCTAAATAGTGATACATTCCTGAGATGAAACTAACAGAATTCTCAAGAATAAACTGAAATTACAAAAGGCTACTCTTTGACTTAGCACTGTCTCTAGGAATTTATCTTTAGGAAACAACAGATTCATGTACAACTCTGTTCATTACAGTGTTACTTATTAGAATTAAAAACAATTACCAACAACCTAAATGTCTAATAGGGGATTATTTAAATCAATCACTGAATAGTCACACAAGGTAATGTTCTGCAGCAATTAAAAAAAAATCTGTCATAGGATTACATAGATTTAATGACATGGATATTCACTCTTCAGTGAAAACAAGCATGTTCCAATATGTATATCGGTGGAAGAGGATAAAGAGTCCAGAAATAAACCCACTCGTATATGGTCAATTAATCTAGAACAAAGGAGGCAAGAATATACAATGGGGAAAAGATAGTTTCTTCAATGGTGCTAGGAAAAGCTGGACAGCTACATGTAAAAGAATGAAACTGGACCACTCTCTCACACCATACACAAAAATAAACTCAAGATGAATTAAAGACCTATATGTGAGATCTGAAACCATAAAACTAAAAGATAACATAGGCAGTAGACTCTTGGACATTGGCCTTAGCAACATATTTATGGATATGTTTCCTCAGGCAAGGAAAACAAAAGCAGAAATAAACTATGTGGACTACTTCAAAATAAAGAGCTTCTGCTCAGCAAAGGAAACCATCAACAAAACGAAAAGGCAACTTACTGAATGGGAGGAAATCCACACAAATGACCTATCCAATAAGAGGTTAATATGCAAAATACATAAAGAACTTCTACAACCCAACAGCAACAAATAATCTGATGAAAAATGGGAAGAAGGCCTGAATAGACATTTCCGCAAAGATATACATATGGCCAACAGACATATGAAAAGATGGTCAAGATCCCTTATCATCAGGGAAATGCAAATCAAAATGACAATGAGGTATCACCTCACACCTGTCAGAATGGCTAGTATAAAAAGATAAATAATTAAGTATTGGTGAGGATGTCAAAAAAAGGGAATGCTCGTGCACTGTTGGTGGGAATGTAAACTGGTGCAGCCACCATGGAAAACAGTATGGAGATTCCTCAAAAAATTTAAAAGGGCTATACTATACAATCCAGTAATTCCACTACTAGGTATTTACCCAAAGAAAATGAAAACACTAGTTTGAAAAGATGTATGCACCCCTGTGTTCACTGCAGCATTATTTATAATAGGTAAGGTAAGATACGGAAGCAACCCTATATATATATATATATATATATATATATATATATACACACACACACACACACACACACACACACACACACACACATATATATCTCCCCATACACATGGAATATTACTCAGCTATAAAAAAAGAATGAGACCTTGCCATTTGCAACAACATGGATAAGCCTAGAGGTATGATGTTAACTAAAACAAGTCCAGGGATGCCTGGGTGGCTCAGTTGGTTAGGCATCCAACTCTTGATTTCAGCTCAGGTCGTGATCTCACAGTTCATGAGATTGAGCCCCACGTGGGGCTTTGCACTGATAGTGTGGAGCCTGCCTTGGATTCTCTCTCCCTCTCTCTTTGCCTCTCCCTCACCTGAGTGCACACACACGCTCTCTCCATCTCAAAATAAATTCCACAAAAAAAAACCCTCCAACAGAGACAAATCCATATCATTTCACCTATTATGTGTAATCTAAAAAATAAAACAAACAAACAAAAACAGACTCATAAATACAGAGAACAAACTGGTGGTTGCCAGAGGGAAGAGAGTATGGGGCGGGGGGGCGGGGTTGGGGGGGGAGGTGGGGAATGGGCAAAATAGGCGATGGGGCTTAAAAAGAAAAAAAAAGCAGGCTACAGAACACATATAAATACTATTCCAATTTCTTTAAATGTATATCCATCATAAGATACTAAAAGGTTACAGATTAAAATGTTTTACTGATTGATTTTGTTATATACTTCCCTGTATCTTTTAAATCTATCTATATCTATATCCCTGAAATAAACATACATACGATCTATAATAAGTAAAAAACACATCTGATATTATAAAAACTATACATAGTATCTTATTAGAAACTCAAATAGGAAGTAGGAAAATATTTAAAATGATTTTTGAGTATAGTTCAGCCTGAAAAAAATGATCCAAGAAATAATACTATCAGAATGTCTTGGAAGGCTTATGTTCCTTTTTAATCTCAAATCTAAGATACCTTACTTTACAGAAGAGCAGAAAACACAAGAAGATACATGCCAATACTAATCACCTACTGAAGTTTATATTCTTTATTCTGATAAAGTTGTTTAGAAAATGCGGCCAGCAATTACCAATACTGGGATGCAACTCAACATGTGAATTCACTTTTCATGTAAGTACCCCCTTATCTCCCAACCACAAGGAACGAATTTAAATGAGTTCTTTTCTCACCTTCACACCTATTGCATTATAAAATTGTTCAGAGTCTTTAGAAGATGTTTGGAATGAAGATATTACTCGATTACCTGGCTTTTTCTGTGCCTCCCATGCCTTGATGAATATCAATGAATTCCATCAGCTGCTTCTGCAACATCACATCTTGGCCCTCAATTTGAGTAATGAATTTATGCTGTAAAAGATCTGATACTGTTGGACGCTTTTCATAATCTTTAGTCAAGCACCTGCACTAGCAAAAAAACAAAAACAAAAACAAAAAAAACCATGTAATTATTAGATAAGTTCGAGTTTTGGCATTATTATTCATCTTGCTAAGGACTACCATAACACAAGAGGACGAGGCTCCTCTCAAATGTTCATCCTGCAAAGCAGACCTCAAAAAAAAAAAGTCAAACTGCAATATGAAGAATGCATGTTTACAAAAGTGCACACATCCATGAGCGATGACACTACAGTGATACCAACTTGCGACTAAACACTCCTCCCTAGTGCTCCAGCAAGCATGCTGGCATAGAGGTCATTAAATGTGGTCTCTGCTGCAAAGTCTCCTTTACAAGCCAGGAGCTAAAGAAGGAAGCACTGAAGCCATTACAGTTTGAATGGTTATCTAAAATTAAAACAAACTTTTCCTTTTCCCTCCCACAATGCTTTTAAAGGCTTCCCAATTGATCTATTTCTTTCTATGTAATCAAGCTGCTAACCTACTTGAGAAGGCTAATGTGTTGAAGATGTTTAAATTCCACACCAGATGTTTTTGGAGAGCTGTATATGAAGCAGATTTACTAAGGCACACTGCACCTCTTGGTAGGTTCAACGGGATGAAAAAGGATGAGGTTCAACGGGATGAGAAAGGATAAAGGTAGTGAGAACACCTGAAATAGCATCACGAAAGGGACATTTGAACAAAGGGGACATCTAATCAGCCATGACAGGTGTCTTCAAATATTTGAAAGTGGGATTAGACCAGTTTTCAGTGGTCAAAAGTGACAAAGAACCTGGGATCGATTCATGGAATTAAGAAAGAAACAGGGGCACCTGGGTGGTTCAGTTGGTTAAGCGTCTTTGGCTCAGGTCATGAGCTCACGTTTGTGAGTTCAAATCCCGCATGAGGCTCTCTGCTGTGAGCACAGAGCCTAGTTCAGATCCTCTGTCCTCTTCTCTCTCTGCCCCACCCCCACTCGCACGTGTGTGCTCGCGCTCTCTTTCTCTCAAAAATAAATAAAACATTTAAAAAAATTAAAAGAGAAACAGATTTCAGGTTACCATAAGGAAGAACTTTCCAACAGGAAGGCTTCTCAGACAGAATGGGCTGCAATGGGAAGTATGATTACCTTTATTGGACATGGTTACATACTGATGGATGGCCACTCAGTGTACATGTTCAAGAAGGATTTATGCTCTGTGTGTGGTTTGGGCTGTATGCTTTCCAGTATCCTTCCAACCATGAGATTCAGAGGAGCAAGACAACTGGTCAGAGTTGGGCTGACACTTGGGATATAGGAAAAGAAAGAAGAAGAAGACACCCATGCCTTGACTTGGGCAGTGGTGTTTCTAATCTGTACTGTTACTCCTCCTGGTATGATAATTTAGCAATTTATTTTCCTGGGCTTAAGCAATAACATATTTCCCAAGGATGCTAAAATACGCTAAGGAATAAGGATGATGATGTCTGAAAATAAGAACAAGTGCTCTTAGTTTTCATTTATTTTCATTTGTTTCATTAACAGAATGCATCGATTTCTGACATCTGTAGCACTTGTTCAATGTATTGAGTAGAATCACATATGAAATTATTTTATTCAAGTAAAACTGTATCAAATAGCTGATGTGAGGGGCGCCTGGGTGATTCAGTCAGCCAAGTGTCCAACTTCTGATTTCGGCTCAGGTCATGATTCCAGGGTCGTGGGATCGAGCTCCATATTGGTCTCCTCCCTGAGTGTGGAGCCTGCTTAAGAATCTCCCCCTCTGTGCCTCTTCCCAGCTTATACACTCTCTCTCTAAAAAAATTTTTTTAATATTTAAAAAATGTTCAAATAGCTGATGTGTGCCAGGCACTCTGCTGGACACTGGCATTACAATGACAAATACGGCATATTCAGTGCCCTGCAGTTACTTACTGTCTAGCTGGGAAGAGAGGCATCTAAAGAGGCAGTTAAATAAAAGTGGCAATGTTCCTAGGGGAAGAAGAAAAAAATACAGTGATAGCACACAGGACAGAATACTAACTAGCTGCCTAGAGGAAATCAGAAAATGTTTCTCAGAGGTGAAATTGTGTGAAACATGTCAAAATCAACAAGTTCATTCAAGGAGCTATGCGAAAGGACTGCAGACATGGGGCACCCTTCAATGTTACCAGCGATTCTCCCAAGAGATGTGTTTATTAAATATTCTGCAGTGTATGGTGCATACTCAATAATAAGGGCTTATGTGAAATTTGGGGAACAAAATGGACTATCAATCCTTGGATTTTCCACAACCCTTAAATCTAAGCCTCTTGTCTTTACAGGAACGAGCAGATATTCTTGGTAGAAAAACCAATGATTGTAGTATGTGTGAGTATGACTGGTTCCTCTACTTTCTTTGCCGTTTCCACATTTTCTGAGTGTTGTCTGACACACCTAATTTTTTCTTTTCAAATTTTTATTTAAATTCTAGTTAGTTAACATACAGTGCAATATGGGTTTCAGGAGTAGAGTTCAGTGATTCATCACTTACATACAACACCCAGGGCGCATCATAAGTGCCCTCCTTAATACCCATCACCCATCTAGCCCGTGCCCTGCCCACCTCCCTCTGTCAACACTGTTTGTTCTCTATCTTTAAGAGTCTTCATGGTTTGTTTGCCTCTTTCTTTTTTTCTCCCCCGGCATATGTTCATCTGTTTTGTTTCTTCGATTCCATACATGAGTGAATTATGTAAGATTTGTCTTTCTCTGACTGACTTATTTTTCTTAGCATAATACACTCTAGCTCCATCCAGGTTGTTGCAAATGGCAAGATTTCATTTTCATGGCTGAGTAATATTTGTTGTATGTGTATATATATGCGCGCACACACACACACCACATTTTCTTTATCCATTCATCAGTCGCTGGACACTTGGGCTCCCTCCACAGTTTGGCTATTATTGTTGATGATGTAACACACCTACTCTTAATGTCCTCTCTCTTCCAATTACAAACTGCGTCATCCCTTACCTTATTATTACTACTGTTACTACTACTACTATTATTATTATTAATTTATGGTGAAAACATAGTAAGACTGTGAAAACAGGTTTGTGGGGCAGATATGTAGAAATCATTCACTCATATCTTCAAGTCAACTGTCCGAAGGTGCTGCACTTGTGTTAAATATTTGTCAAATTAAAGATGTTCACTGAGGGGCACTGGGTGGCTCAGTCAGTTAAGCGTCCAGCTTCGGCTCAGGTCATGACCTCGCAGTTCATGAGTTTGAGTCCCGCATCAGGCTCTGTGCTGACTGTTCAGAGCCTGGAGCCTGCCTCACATTCTGTGTCTCCCTCTCTCTCTGCCCCTCCCCCACTCACACTCTGTCTCTCTCTGTGTCAAAGATATACAAACATTTAAAAAACTGTTAACTGACATCCCCAAAGGCAAGGGAATTAAAAGCAAAAATGAATTACTGGGACCTTATGAAGATAAAAAGCTTCTGCACAGCAAAGGAAACAACCAACAAAACCAAAAGGCAACCAACGGAATGGGAAAAGATATTTGCAAATGACATATCGGACAAAGGGCTAGTATCCAAAATCTATAAAGAGCTCACCAAACTCCACACCCGAAAAACAAATAACCCAGTGAAGAAATGGGCAGAAAACATGAATAGACACTTCTCTAAAGAAGACATCCAGGGGCGCCTGGGTGGCGCAGTCGGTTAAGCGTCCGACTTCAGCCAGGTCACGATCTCGCGGTCCGTGAGTTCGAGCCCCGCGTCGGGCTCTGGGCTGATGGCTCGGAGCCTGGAGCCTGTTTCCGATTCTGTGTCTCCCTCTCTCTCTGCCCCTCCCCCC